>NC_090727.1:144604159-144610308 GCF_036898095.1 Palaemon carinicauda | reverse complement strand
TGTTGCGTCATATACAAGGGTACGATTAGTGTACGCATAAGAAGGGTCGGGCGAGGGTACGGGGGTATGCATTCACGTACATCCTTAATCGGGGTTCATAGGCGCAGCTTACATACAACCCGGCCAGTTAAACGATGATACCATGCAAATCAATTTCAGCACTCTTGTCACATCCTCTTTGTTCATTCTCTCTCTCTCTCTCTCTCTCTCTCTCTCTCTCTCTCTCGAAAAGACATGCGCATGGAACGGATACAAGGCTATTTCCTCACAGCAAAACATCTATGCTTTTATTATTTACTTATCCGAAAAATATCGGCCATAAATTTCCGAAGCGGCTTTCCAATAAGCGATTTAAAAGAGAGATTACGCGTCATGCAAAATGTCAGAAGAAGGAATTGCAACACTGCAAAGAGGAGGATTTAAGTGAAAGAATGACGTTGCAGGATATACAAAAGACGACAAGGGAATTGCAAAAGGAAAGTCCGCGTGCAGATAAAAAGAAAAGCGAAAGAAAAAAACTTCCAAGTTAAAAAAAAAAAAAAAAAAAAAACTTCCTCAGCGCAGGAGATGAAAGAAAAAATCTCCGAATGCAACGCTTCCCACGGATGAAGAAAAAGGGGAAAGTGGGGAAGCACAGAGAGAGAGAGAGAGAGAGAGAGAGGAGAGAGAGAGAGAGAGAGATGGTGGGGTGTTAACTGTGGCACCAGGGTACTGGTTGGTTGAAGCAAAGGGTTCACTTAGACTGTTTAAGAGAGACGTAGCTGATAACATTGCAAAGCTCAGCATCCATAGAGATATTGCATCTGAATGGAGATGATGATGTAAAACGAATCAAAATTACCGTAAAACATTTTGAAAATACTGCAATGGTTTTAAAGATGAAACTAGCCGAGGGATGTCAGGTTAACTATGGAAGGATATAGTTCGCACAAGATATATTTTCACTTTAAGAAATCATGTCAATACTTGAGGGAGAGATACTATTATTTAGATATAAAATATGGCAATAGAGTGTTAAATGAAAAAGTTATCCATTGAAGCTGGTTTTCAAATAGATTCTAAATATGAATTGGTTATCCCCATTTGCATTCTGGTAATACTTTTAACGATAAAATTTTCCAACTAGGCTTTTTTACCCCTCAATTTCAAATCAGGAAATCATTAACAAATTTACATTCTACCTAAATTCTTGTGCATGAATGTTTGAATAATAAAAAAATATGCATAGCATACACACACACACACACATATATTCATATATATATATATATATATATATATACACATATACATATATAATATATAAGACAGAAAGAAGCAACATGGATACGAGAGCGAAGTAAAGTAGAGGATATTCTAACAACATGTACGAAAAAGAAATGGACATGGGCAGGACATATAATGAGAATGACAGATAATGGATGGACATTAAGAATAACAGAATAGGTCCCTAGAGATTGCAAAAGAAGCAGGGGGAGGAAGAGAAGACAATGAATTGACGAGCTAAGAAAATTTACGGGTTTAGATAGGCATAGAATAACCATAAACAGACGCGTGTGGAAAGGCATGTCTGACGCCTTTGTCCTGCAGTGGAATAACTATGACAGATGATTTTATTTATATATATATTTATATATATATATATATATATATATATTCTTTGCTCTTCTATCCATAAAAGGTAATTAATATGTGTGTGTATGTATATATATTATATATATATACATATATACATACTCACATATATATATATACATATATATATATATATATAAATATATCTATATATACAGTATATATATATATATATATACACACATATTAATTACCTTTTATGGATAGAAGACCAAAGAATATATATATATATATATATATACAGTATATATATATATATATATGTATATATATATATACATATATATATATATATATATATATACATATATATATATATATATATATACACACTAAACAAATATTAAATACCTTCGATATACAGAAGAGTAAAGAAAAAACAAAACGTCAGGCAATGAAACCATAAGAAACTCCCTTGTCAAAATGCATCTGGAAGAAGCATAAACGGTTTAAATGAAACGGCCAAAAAAGAAAAAAAGAATCGTAATTCGAGTAGCAAACAGAAGTAATAAAGAGAGCAAACAAAAAAAGGATGAAAACACTCTTTACAACTGAGCAAGCAAGTGGCGTGTTTACACAGCTTCCTGTTGTGACTGTTGTGAATGGTTAAAAGGCTTAACCTCTCAGCTTACTGCTTTTGGGAGGGGGAGCATTTTTCTTTTCTCTTTCTCTTGATGCGGGTTTTTACAATTGCTATCTATTTTTTTTACTTAGCCGTATGTGATTTCTTTCCTGGTGAATATTCCTTATTTCTTAAGTAAGAGCTCTCACTAAAGGGACGGGCTTTCATTTTATGTAATTTTTCATTTTTCATTTTTTTTTTGTTTTTTGTTTCTCAATGAATAATTCTCAGCTCGAAGACAAGAAGGGAATATTTCTTCAGCAAGACCTCTCATTATAGGGACGAGCTTTTATTTTATGTAATTTTTAATTTTTTTTCAATTTTGTTCTCATATAAAAATTTTCCTCTCGTCTGAAAGACAAGAAGGGAATATTTCTTAAACAAGAGCTCTCACTAAAGGGACGGGCTTCGTTTTATGTAATTTTGCATTTTTCATTTTTTGTTCGCAATGAATAATTCTCATCTCGTCTGGAAGACAAGAGGGGACGAACTGTGGCTTCAGTGACATTTTATTATCAGTTACTGCACTGCCACATTCAGAACAATGTATGTGCTGTTCTATTCAAGACTACAAGAAATGTGTTGTCACTTTCGAAACAGCAAATAAATGCAGAAAAAAATGAATGTAAACTAATGAATACGTTGTCACATCCACGCAAACAATAAACACGCTGTCACATTTAAGACAACAGTTCCCTGTACTATCAAATTCCTCCTTTAACTTGAGAATCAAGAGTGAATCACTGAGCAGGAAAACATATAAAACGGTCATCGTCAGAAAGATAATTCCCCTAAAACGACCTCTCACAGTCATCCCACTGGTAGCGTTTTCTGGCAATTGCCGTATATCTAAGCCCGTTGACCAATATTTCTGAAATAACAGAAGTACAAAAGGAGAGAATCTATTTGATTTGTTTTTTTAGACAGGTAATTCTTTTTTTTTTTCTACAGCCTCGTATTTTCGCGAAATTTCTCCATTTTGATTTCTTTAAAAAATTTGTGCAATGCTTAAAAGAACTTCCGTATGTATGTAAATATTAATAACCAAAGTAAAATAGTAAAGAAAATTATGATCAGAAATAAGATTATAATCATCAAAATATCTAAATAAGTCAAATCATAGAAAAACACTTCATTCCATCCTATGATCAAAGAGGTTCGGGATACCTTAGTACCCACATCAAGACTTCCTTCCGCTCATAATAATGCTTGGGGCTCCACGTAATTACCCTACCCCTCCAATACTTCAGTTATCATCATTTGGTAGAAAAGAATCCTATTTAATTGGTTCTTTATAAAAATAAATTAATTGATGAAGGTAATTTTCAGTAAAGTTAAACAAATTGAATTTATAGACACGATACCACATTACAAATACATCTACACATACTGTACATTTATAGGTGTGTACACACATTCTCAAGTCAACAGAAGCTACTCCTTATGCAAAGACTTCTAAAAATATATGATTGTTTTTATCTCAGTGTAAATAACTGTCACTATTATCCCTGGAATTTTATTCGCTTAGTGACAGCTAGATATAATGGTAGCCTTTTAACTTGGTTAATATCAGGTATTATCTAGGTGCAAAGGTTGCGACGCCAGTACGCACATATAATCAATCTATCATTTCTAGTCTAGATGAAGTTACACTTTATTTAGGGAGAGAAAAAAATTATAATTTGACTCTGGAAATGGCAACTGTCACACGAACAAGATAAGAACGCAAGACTTTGAAGAATGAAAAACACATTCTGTATATTATGAATATGAAAAAGAAAAAAAAAATATAGAATAACTTCTTAAAATATAAATTAGTTCAATGTTAAATGAGGAACAGCAACACAAGTTTGTCACTTATCAACAAAAGTAGTTTATTACACATTTCATTTAAAGCTGTAATTTTTTTGAAAGCGTGATGCAATATCTTATATTTCGAAAAACTGGCCACGTTAGGAGCGCGAAAGGATTTAGGATGGACCATCTAATCTTATTATCGCCAGTGAATCTCATAGTTACTGGCTGAATAGTTAATAAAGAGCTCGTATTATTGCAGTTGTCACAGAGAGAGAGAGAGAGAGAGAGAGAGAGAGAGAGAGAGAGAGAGAGAGAATTAATTTATTTCCAAGAATAAGTAAGAAAAGACACTACTTGAAATGGATTGGATCAGATATAACACGTTTCAATAAATTTTCAAAAATTGCCTATTTTTCTATTATTCCATTTGATATTTTCTCCTCTGGTTGTTCAGTTCTATTACCTTTATTATTACTCCCATTTACGGCCCTCTATTGCGAACAAATCCTTCGTTCCTGTCCCACGAGAGTCGAAAAGTTACTGGATGCTTTTGTTAAACTGCACTATTTATATTTTTTCTCTTGCATTCTAACCACCGAATTGTTTAAAAGAGGTTAACGACAACTCGTTAATTTGTATAGAAAAGATTGGGTTCAAAATGAAACGATACCTTTTCTTCGGTACGAAAAAGATAAGAGAAAAATTTCTACAGCACGAATTGGGTACTCCACTTAATAAAGCACACACTTATCTGTCCCACTTATCCAGTTCGGGATTTAGATTTATATATATAAAAAAAGACAACAAATACTTTCGAAACTGTATAACTCATAAAAACATTTTAATATTTCCAACATACTTTTCCAAGGTTATACTGGAAATCTGACGCCAGTTACTGAAGGAAATTGGAAATAAACACACACACAAGACGGGAATAATAAAAACGACGACTTTTAAGATTACTTAAATACAGAAAGGGAAACATAGCCCTTTCATCTCAAGGTGTTTATTACCACTGGAATGTTAACCAATGTTTTTATGAAAAAGCTGTAGCAGATTCTCATATACTGTTGTTTACCAAACAAATTATGCAATCATTTTAAGAAAATTAATCGCATACATAAATACACACACACAAACACACACACACACACACACACACACACACACACACACATATATATATATATATATATATATATATATATACATATATATAAATATATATATATATATATATATATATATATATATATATATATATATACATATATATAAATATATATATATACATATATATATATACATATACATATATATACATATACATATATATACATACATACATATATATATATATATATATATATATATATATATATATATATATATATATATATATATATATATACGCACTCACACACACTTGTGTTCTTGTGCTTGTCTGCACGTGCGCGCTGTGGTAGTGATTGTGCAAGAAAGGGGCTAAAGCAAAACCAAACTACAATAACGAATTACTCGAATCTTAAATAAGGTTCACAAGTCATTCTTTTTAAATATTCACAGGGAACTTTTTTGATGCATAATATGCCCTCAAAATTTTCACTACGAAGCGAAAACTGGGAATAAATTGCAATTAGAGATAGAGATAATTAATGTTAAAAAATATGGTTCAGCGTCGAGCTCAAAATACATAATTTAATCTCTAATAGTAAAATTATTTCATAAATAAGAACGATCATTCAACTGCTGAATAAATAAATTGCATGAAAAAGTATTCATCAGGTATCCGAGGAACATGAAAACCAAATTATAAAAACTAGAAAAATCAAATACTGTATAAGAGTATAAATTTTACAGAGAATACGGGTGACAGGGAAAACGAAATGATTTTAAGCATAATGAATAATAAGATGCCTGGAGAATGTAGAAAGAAAATTAATAATAAATAAAATGTCAATGCTGATATAAAAATAATAGGAATAACAAATTAAGCTTATAGGAAGAAGCTGAAAAGATGAAAATCTTACACTATCAGGTAAATTTCGTCCTGATCTGGGATACTGCATAAGTGACATCAATGCCGAAAAGGTAA
>NC_090727.1:144594159-144601659 GCF_036898095.1 Palaemon carinicauda | reverse complement strand
TGCCTCATTAACCCTGTAAAGGCTGGCGACGTCTGCCACTCGTTGACATTTGTATCAATATTACTAACAATGTGATCCTGTGCAAATCAAATTAGTCTTTTCACGGAATATCTTATAGAACAAAAGTTGTTCAGAAAGTCAAGCTCTCTCTTACAAAATAAGGGTTGTGGTAGCCTATTGGAAACGTCCCCACCTAGCGATCTGCCAGACTGGGGTTCTAATCCCGCTCAGGATTGATAGTTTCTTGTAGTGTCTGCAACCTCACCCTCCTTGTGAGCTAAGGAAGAGGGGGTTGAGGGAGCCTATGGGTCTACCTCCTGAATCATCAGTAGCCACAGCCTGGCCGTCCCTGGTTCTAGCTCCTATGGATACGTGATCAGTCTATAGAGCATCGACACTGTCCCTTGCCTCTGTCATTCATAAGCACATATCCCTGTTTAAAAATACTTAGGCTTTAACCTTTCTTAATTGGAGATATTAAAAATGAAGTGGTTAAAGCTTAGGAGTGGGAAACTCGAGACGTCTTATTTCCCTTATGCATGAAAAAGTTGAACATAGTTATTCAAATATTTTGTGCTAAGTATTATGACTAAACCCTTTCCATCCCTTTGATTTGACTCCAGGGATGCTACTATAGAGGAAAAAGGTTTAAAATAAATAATAAATCTCAAATTGAAATCAGAATCGACATTTATCATTCTTAACCTACCACTATCTACTATTTTCATGTTCCAAATAGGCTGAAAAATAGGATTTTTGAACACACCAAAGAAACTTCTAATGAAAAAAATTAAATTGGTATAGTCCTTTGCTCATATACAAGATATGAAGTCTTACAAATGCCAATTAAACTAAAGAAACTCTGGCTATCAAACAGTTTCAAATGTGTTGCTCATGAATCTTCAGTAAACTTAGCTGATAAGTGAACTTTCTATTGTGATATAATTCTCATCCGTAACAAGAAGAGATGAGAACTGTTGAATATTTTTCATGGATGGAATGGCGAGAGAAGTCAGTGCAAGTACATATGTAGGCGCAAATTTGTGGGATCAGTACAGGGGACGGGTATGGTGTGGTGTGGCTTAATTTTTCAGGTATTATTGTGTTATTTGGTGTCAGTGTCAATAAGCTCATGCAGCTGGAATATGAGTGGAACGTTTTCAAAAAGTTTTAGAAAAATCTGCAGCACTTCTCTACTACTACTACTACTACTACTACTACTACTACTACTACTACTACTACTACCAATAATAATAGTTATAATGATCATAATAATAATTGTTATAATAAGTACAACAATTCTTCTACTATGTAAACGCTATTTGCACCCGTTTATTCAATCCTTTCTGTAAAAGAAAAGTTTACTCGTTGTAAAGTTAGTTTTTTACTTAAAATCATACACCCAAGGTCTTGCCTCTCATATTACTATCTCCTATGTAAATATATAGGATGAAGGTACGTTGTTCCATGGTTCAAGACGTACTCATCTTATTAGGGTTGGGATTCACCGTTTCGACCCTCCTTTATATTACCATCATATTTACACGGAATTAGTATCAAAGTTTAAGATTGTTGTTCCGAAATCACTTTAATCACAACCAATCAAGATGTATATTGTCATTGAAATTGAAAAATCCAATTCAGTAGATTTCTGATGAACTGAATTATTATCTTTTTTTCTTAAGAAACTGCAATAGAATAGGTGAAGCATTGGAATTTCGGTTACCCCCATCCAAGTCCTATTGAAATTCAGACCTCGATTACCTCTCTTTGAAGTACTCAAGTGAATCGAGATCAAAGTGAAAAAACAAAAAGAAAAAAAAAATCGTAGCTCAAGATACAACACGTCTACCTCTTCCATGGCTCAACTGAACAGCAACTTAATTCGTCTAACGATCCACTTCGCATTGAACAGCCTCTTCCCGTTTCACTGTTCTATTTTCAGAATAATAACAGAATTCTAAATGGCAATATAATTCCACACTCATTGCACAATTATACTATTACTCCCTGGCTAGTCATTGCCAAGATATGCAGCCTTAGAAGAAAAGAAATTCAGGTAAATGTATTTCAACTTGGTCCAACAAATAACGTTTACCTTTCATCTAATACTAAGAATTATAATATAATTACACCTCGACATCTCAAAATAAGCATAAGTTTTTAATTACCATTCAGAGTATTTAAAACCATCAACGCATCCAAGTCACCCATTATTACGTCAAACGTTACTCGCACGCTTCCATTTTTTGGCCTGGACAAGTAATCAACCTCAGAAACGCGGACATTCTGAAATCAGGGGACGGGTGAATAATCTGGAATTACCTGACGCTGGAACGGGGAAATTCTGATAAGCGGTAAATGCATGTATCCATTTAAGATATCCTTGGAGTTTTATGCTTATATACTGCAAGCTAATTAACAACACAGTTGCACTGCAATTATGGGGCCATTAGTAGACGGACACGAGAGAAAACCACGTTTTTTTTTTCTCTCATGTCTCATGTTGTCCTCATTGCGTGTCCGGCTGCACCAACTATCTTTTCTTTATCTGGTTGATGAGATTTTTTTTACAGGATGTCTGCATAACATACATCACATTTACAACTATTTAATAATTAGAGTATAATATTCGCTCTGCAATGAAATAAACATTTGGAAATTTTAGCGGGTAATTTATGAAATTGTTTTTCAAAATGACAGTAAGAAAAACGTTAATGTAAACGTTAATGAAGACATGAATAAACTGAATAAATAAGTGCCACATTCATAACGCATTGGTTATATTCCCCACCTTTCACATGAGGGTTTGTAACGGCTAGTTTAGCTTGCAACCTCTGAGACTGCGAGTTTTACGAGTTTTTACAAATATTTGAAAAGATATTGATACCATACAATCTAATACCTATTTCAAGAAAGCTGCATTACGTTGAAGTATTAAAGGAGTTTTCAAAACGGAGACACTTAAGAACTCTATCCCACTTTATCTTTTATAAAATAACGAAAAACTGAATAACGTTATACCTCCTCCTCCTCCTCCTCCTCCTCCTCCTCCTCCTCCTCCTCCTCCTCCTCCTCCTCCTCCTCCTCCTCCTCCTTCTATTTTTTTCTTCTTCTTTTTCGACTTATTCCCATTTCTACATGGGGTCGCCGAATAACGTTATACCTTAAGGTCTGTGAAAAAAGACGATTTTTCCAAAATTTGTTGGGTAACACAAATAGATAGAAAATACTTTTTCTTCTATATCTTTCTTCTTTCCGGATCACATGCAGAGAGGTGGGTATCAATGTAAATAAATTCTCAACCTTCTTTCGCAAAATACAACGATAAGACTAGCCAATAAAATCAGTATTATTCGGATACTGCGAACAGGCGCCAAGTCTAAAAATTCAACTCCCTAAAAAGAAAGAAGGAAAAACCACCTACTAACGTCCAGACCTCTTCCAAAATCTGATCGTACCTTGTTTTTCTTGAGGCTAAACTTTGTTAATAGAAATTTGTAAAAATCGAGGTAATTTTTCGCACTATCATGCTGAGCTATAACGGAAAACGAACAGGCATTCTTCTACTACGTCACTTCTTCAATTGGCGATCTTCCAATATGATTTGAAATATAGTGTGACCTGGCATTGCTACAAAAGAAAAGAAAATCGTAAACGTAAATAAACAATGAGATGGAGAAAAAATACGAACCTCTATTTACAATAGAACAGCAATATTACCGGGTAACTTTTTTTTTTCTACAGATTAAGACTAAATTCATGCTGCGAGATATTGTCTACCGAAGACATGTGAAACGTAAACAGCAATATAAGGTTACGAAATTTCAATATGTTGTACAGATGACTGAAACCGACTGTTATTCCAACTTGCTATGCTACAACCTAATTTGAAAAAGCTGGATGTTACAAGCCCAATGGCTCCAACAGGGAAAATAGCCCAGTGAGGAAAGGAAATAAGGAAAGAGATGTAATAGTGTGCCTGCGTGTACTCTCAAGCAAGAGAACTCTACCCCAGGACGGTGGAAGACCATGGTACAGAGGCTATGACACTTGCAGAGACTAAAAGAGCTACTTATCAGAGATAAAGAGTATTCTGCACTTACCAGGTGGGAACTAACAACCGAAAAAATGAAATACATATATCAGGAACTTCTGTGCATCCTCTAACCTGGCAAAGGCAGAAGGAAGGATTAAAAAAAAAAAAAAAATTGTAATAGGTAATCTACTGTCCATTTGAAATACTAACCGTATTATGTGAGTTTCAATTTACAAGTCATAAAACTACAATAGAGCTTGGATGAATTTCAAAACAGAAACAGTAATGGGGAGGAACGTGGTAAAAAAAAAAAACATATATAGAGCATAGTTTTGTTTAAGTCAAAGCTTAAAAGATGTGTTTAACATAGCAGACCCACGGGTTATTAGTGATCCTCAGTAATAACTAACACAATGTCTTGAAAACTCTTTTAGTAAACTTACTACAAAAATATATAAATTTCACATAATATATTGATTTATCTTGCCCTACCCAATAAATTCTATCTAAGTTGATCGAAATCTATCCAATAATGTAGAGTGTACTAACGCTAGTACAATATATACTCTAAAGTGTAACCAGGCTTGTACGATGTGAACCCAGGCCTGTAAATTATAGTACGAGCTACTAAAGTAGCTTAGTCCCAATAAAATTATAAGATGATTACATATGTACCATCAGCAATATTCTTGAAAGAATTCTCATGAGCAAAAGTAGTAACCCTCTATCACCTACTTTTTATCCATATATTGTCCAGTCTGAAGATGCATCCACAGGGCAGCGATCCTGCAGGTACAGGCAGGAGTAGGCTGAAGTTAGAATTTATCATGCATAGATTTCAATAATATCTTTCAAACAGATAGCTGAAAGAAATGGCTGACAGTTTCATTGAAATCAATATATTGTAAATCTAAAAGCCGGTAAAGAGATGAAAACTAGCAAAGTTATAAATAACTGAGTGATTCATTGTCGGATTTTTACAACTTAGTTGCTTAATATATAAAAACTCAAAAAAAAAAAAGATTCGTTTCAAAAATCAGTACCAATGCCATCTAACAATGTACGGCAAAGGAAGTTTCCTACAAAATCCTAATTCATCAGTTTACTTGAATCATATTTTATGGTTAAGCTGCTACATACTCTATTCATTAGTAATTAGTTAAATTATAAGCTTTCTCAGCTCATTATGGGATATTGCTACTTGCATTGTAATGCTAGGATCTGTTGCAGGTTCTAAAAAATTGAAAAGAATAATGTCAAGCAGTGAACTTTACTCTTCTCTCAATTCTCCCTCCTCCAATAAAATTCTAAACCATTATGTTCCGTCTTGAACGTACGAACTAACATAACAGAGCTAAAAATAAAGAAAAAAAAAAGCAGTGAACTTTATTCTCCCTCCTCCAATAATATTTTAAACCATTATGTTCCGTCTTGAACATACGAACTAACATAACAGAGCTAAAAAAAAAAAAAAAAAAAAAAAAAAAAAAAAAAAAAAAAAAAAAAACCCGAAAGGTGAGTTTTCAATATGTCGCTCTAATAATGAAGACAAACATTGGATCCAGGAGACATTATTATCTGAATTTTCCCGATGCCGATACTTCAGCTTTGACTTTGCTTCAAAGATCCCGACATTATCGAAAGGTTTGTTTTAAATGTTTACATTAGCTTGAGAGAGGCCCCCAACGTTAATAACTCTGCTGGGACTCAAGCGCTCGCAGAGAGCAGCCAATTGAATACTTAGGCTGGCCAGCTCGACGTAAAATTTGACGAAGAGAAGCCATTAGGAATCTACTCTCTCTCTCTCTCTCTCTCTCTCTCTCTCTCTCTCTCTCTCTCTCTCTCTCTCTCTCTCTCTCTCTCTCTCTACTGTGTATCTTTATAAAATAGAGAGACATAGTTTGTTTAAATTCCATCAAGGAAAGTTATTTGCAATTTTATATAAAATCAATCTGAAAGAAAATGTACAAAAAAACTTCTAAACAAAAGCCTAAAGAATATATAAAAAAATCCATACAATTCAAGAGCGAAAATGTTATCATACTTCAATGCGAGTGAAGGCATTCGATTCATCTAGAGAATATTCTTCAACTTCGTCGTCTAATAACAGTCTTCAAAGTTTTAAACATTCCCATTTTGTCATGCACAGAATAAGTAAGTGTGCCCCCACTCTTTTTCTAGCTTATTGCGCTTTTTATTACTTTTTTGTTTTTACTTCCCCACTCCCTTATTTATCAAAATACCTTCGGCTTCCTTTAATAGTCACCCATCCATTTAGCTTACTAACCAGACTCAATATTACCAAACTTCAGATTGAGCGACTGGCGCCATATCGACCATAGTCTCTAATGCTGGTCACCCGCCTAAAGGTACCCTGACACTTGCACGAATTTGTGGCACGCATTGTCACGACTCGAGTCGTGAACTGGCGTGAACTCGTCGTGAACTGGAGTGAACTCGTCGTGAACCTGTCGTGACAAGGTGGCATGTCGTGACGAGAATTTTGAAATGTTCAAAATTTTGGTCACGACAAAACTTCGTGAACTATGCTAAAACTATGCATGAACTCGTCGTGTCAATGTGGACAGGTGACCTGTGATTCTGAGGTAATTTCTTTTTTTTTTTATTTTCCAGTTCGTGCCACAGAATGTCACGACTTGCCACGACAAATTCGTGACAAAAAGTCGTGCAAGTGTCAGCCTGGCATAAGTATTGACCAAACGCAGCGTACCTGAGCTTCAAAAATCGAATACCAGTAACGTTGCTCTATTCTATCCCAATTACTCTTTACTGAGAATGTTACAGTTTGATTGTTTGCTCTTCATTGCTAATAAATGTATAGAATTAGATAACATCTGATTTCATGCCCGATGCATTAGACATTGTAAGTAGATATCATTATCATTACTAGCCAAGCTATATCCCTAGTTGGAAAAGCAGGATGCTATAAGACGAAGGGCTCCAACAGGGAAAAATAGCCAGCCCAGTGAGAAAAGGAAATAAACAGATAGAAAAAGTGTTCCCGAGTGTACCCTCAAGTAAGAGAACTCTACCATAGCTAAAGGGTTTTTGCACAGATCTATCGTTGTTGCCTCAAAAGGCTAGCCTAACTTCATATACAGTAGGCGACATAACTACTGTATATGCAATGATTACTGTTCTTATAAAGGTTTTAAATACAGGCATAAATCGCTTGATCAAACCTAAACAGAAAGCTGACCTTAAATACTGAACTTGGTTTGATTGTGTTAGTAGGCCTACTGAGTAGAAGGAAGAAACAAAATTTATGATTCTATAAATGAAGAGAAGAGTGAATAAAGCTCTATATCTGATCATTATTTGGTAGATGCTATAATTACGACAGACATAATTATTAGAAGTGAAAGAGATAAGGGTGAAAAAAAAGGAACAGGATAAGGATACAAAAGTGGCAGTAGGTAAAATTCAATAATGGACTTAGG
>NC_090727.1:144571659-144589159 GCF_036898095.1 Palaemon carinicauda | reverse complement strand
TGTTATACTAAGTAATGTTAGGCCCCTCGATTATTTAGTCAATTTTATCTCCTTTACCTTCATACACAGAGAAAACTATTACTCTTACACATTCCTCAAGTACCTTTCACCCACTCAATCACATTATAGATCCATCAATTTCAGGGGTCATTTTACTTTTCAACTTTGCAACCCAAACAAGACACAAACATATACAAATTTGAACTATCCATTCTCTCATTTCCTATACACAGGTCTGCCTCTCTTATGTCTTCTACATATGACACATCATTAAAATATGCGCTCCATCGACCCAGAAATAATTCAATTCAGAGGACATCCCCCTTTTGTATCTACTGTATGATGACATTTATTGTTCATTAACTTTCCTCTCGTCATTTGCTTCGTTGTAGAACTCCTCAGTGTCCTTAAGTTCTTGCTTACCTATCCCATTATAGTTCTATTACTCCTCACACATACACATCATATATATATATATATATATATATATATATATATATATATATATATATATATATATATATATATATATATATATATATATATACATATACATATAAAAAGATAGATAGCTAGATGTACATACTGTACATCAATGACTGTGTTCGTGTGTACGCGCGTAAATTAGCGTTTGCGTATATTATTTAATAATTCAGGAACATCACATACATGCATGTCAGTATTTACCACTATACCTACAGTATGTAAACAAAAACAGACAATAAGACAATGAAAAAAATCCACAGCTAAATATAGCAATTTCATTCGTGCAACATGTATGTATGTGTATTAGTAAGTTTCTTACCCTTTCACTCCCCTCCCCCCCTACCACCTATCTATGCGTATGCCCATTCCATTCCGCTTGGCCTACTTCGCAACACATCCCCCCCCCCCTCCTACCACGGCGCAGCTTGCCATAGCCTAACCGTTGACCTGCATATTGATGTCTGCAATTGTCCCATCAGTTTCCTTTCCCATTTTTTTCGGGTCCCTTTTCGACATACCCTCTTTGGGCCCACCCGGCTTGCAATTTTATGCAGCTGGGTAGACCAAGGAGGGCAAAGGAGATTATGCATTACCCTTTTTTTTCTTTCCTTTTCTTTCCCTCCTTTTTTTCTACAGACCCATTGTCACGCTCTTTTTTTTAATTTAAGTTCGGAAAAGATGTTCCTCGCTCTGATCGAAAATTTTATTTGCATCGATGGAGAATTACCTTTTCATTATTTGAAAATCTTAGGAAAACTTAATTTTCATATCTTAGAAGCTATGAATTTTTCCGTGATAAGGCCTCCAGTAAATTGATAATGGCACAAAAACTCACTTTTTATCCCTCTTTTAATCCTTTTTGCCCACATCCCTTGTCATCTACCTAGCCTTTCCCTCTCTCCCCCCTCCAGCCCATTTTACGCCTTTCTTCGTTTGCAAATGTGGTATCTGACATTGTTGCAGGTAAATGCAGCTGTTGCATTAGGTTGCGAAACTGTTTCTTAATTTTTCGGATGCATTCCTGACTCGACATAACCAAATTAAGGTCATAAATGTCATTTCACAAACGTAGAAAGGTATATAATATGATGACCGACCATTAAAACAATAAAAGAAGTGAAGTGAGGAAAAAATTTACTTAAAAAAGACTAGATAATCTTCCCTTCTTCTCAAGTCATCGTCGGCGAACGAAAATAAGTGACGAGTCGGCCCCATAGTGTCATCCCCTCCACAGATATCACAACAATTATCAACGACAGTATGATATGCAGGCGGGGTTGCAGCTTAGGCCCCCTGTAACTATGCTCAACGTAACCCTACCCAACCCCAAAAAATTATTCCGTAACCATTCCCAGATACCCATGTTGCAGGTCAAAAGAAGTGCATAGGGCCACTAAAGTGCAAGGCTGCATACTGAGAGGACCTTGAGGTAAGTGCCCCTGACGGAGTGTCTTGACGTAGAGAGGATTCCTTCTGCATCTCCTGCACCCACACTGGCCTGGAGAGAATTGCATTGGAGTGAATGGTTGTTGAGAGATGAGTTAACGGAAATTGCATGAGTCTGACCACTGTTGATATTAACTGTGTACATTGTCTACAGAGTGAAGTGTGTTTACATTTACAATGGATGACTTTTTACATCTCGTACAAGATTCTTTTCACTCAAGTCTCGTCTATTGATTCAGTGCATTCAAGGCGTTTTATATTATTTCGACCAAGACAGTTTGAAACTTTGCGAGAAACAACAGATTAAAGTTATGATGGTGACTCAGCTAGTTTTATACCTCTAATGTAAAATATGCATATATATTGAACTCATACTCATGATATATAATAACATATTCTCAAGAATAAAGAAAGATATAATACCAAGTTTTTATTTACAAACTTGGGGGGCTGAATCATTACCGGACGGCCAAGTCGTCGTTTACTTGGGTCCCTCCCTGAATTTTCGCGATCTCGGTTTCTCTGATAAGAGACCAACGTTTTCTGTGACAACGCCACGTTGCTTATAAATTTCTTCAAGATTTTGTTTATTTTAAGACATCTAACGTTCCTTTTCCATCACAGACGATTAATCAGAATCTGTTTCTAGAAGAGGGATTCGATAGGAAGTAACCAAACCGCGCTAATCGATGACGGCTTCTTTTATTGATTGAAGTGGTTTCCTTAAAAAGTCTTGAGGCTTAATAAGACAGCCAATGCATCCCTCGGGTAGTCCTAAGTTTTCTCAAGAGATGGCGTAAGCGGGGCCTTTTGGAAGCAGAGCCAGGCGAAGCGATGGTCATATATAAGGCTCACAAAATGGCAGTTAGTCGAAGTAAAACACACTTAGGTAAAATATGGGGAGCCCGGCAGTCGTTAAATGAATCTAAGGATTAAAATGTTTGTATTGTTCTTGCGGCTCATCACGAGACAGATAAGCAGAAAATGGTAATGAGTTGGATTGAGAGAGAGAGAGAGAGAGAGAGAGAGAGAGAGAGAGAGAGAGAGAGAGAGAGAGAGAGAGAAGCAGGCAGTTGTACAGACAGTTGCCTGTGATGATTGTCTTCACTCCTAGCTCAAAGAAAAACAAAAACCAGAGAGAGAGAGAGAGAGAGAGAGAGAGAGAGAGAGAGAGAGAGAGAGAGAGAGAGGCGAAGAAAAAAAAAAGTAAAAGTCTCATTCTGCTAAGAAGGGGAGCCGCGGACTACGAGCCATTGTGAGGTTCGGAGACGGCTGCAGGGAATGGGGTCTTATTTCCGGAGAAGAGCCATTACTCCCACAAAATATGGCCCTCGTTCTGAAGAGTGCCAGCGTAAAAGGCGTTTCAGAGAGGGCCATTGGCATCGTAAAATTGGGCAGCCACACTTAACCGGAATGGCTTCAGGCCGGCCATAAACTGGAGGCGGCAGATTCAACGCGCAGTTTGAAGAGTCATTTGGTTGGGTTCCTAAGAGACGGGCGGCCAGGTCTTGGCTCCAAAAACTCTAATGGCCATTTTTATTCCTTTTGCCTTGTTATGACTCCATTTTACCTGCATTTCATTTCCGGCTGATTTAATGGGGCGATACTTAGGGAAAAAAGACTACGTTTCCTAATATTAAATGGCTATTATTTATTTATTTTTTCGTCCTTATCCGTAATAAAATATCTATACATTGTCACTCCTGATTGTACACATGAGATACTATGAATAAAACTGGGGAATAACAATAATGGGTTGTTATGAACCAAGGAGGATTAAGTAACCATTATTTTCAATTCGAAGAAATTTCCATAAGGCAATTGAAAAAGGATAAAAAGGCAATAAGCTTCACCAAGTCGGTTTTATGCTTTAGTAAGTCTCCTTTCGTTTAAATTTACGCTTCAAATTTTATTCACTCGCTCATTATAATGTAATGGCTTTTGACAGCTTTATCACCTAACTTTGACATGCCGGGTATATATATCTATGTGAACTATTTACTCACGTTAAACTGAAGGGTTTACTAAGAACTTCAATGTTGCATTTAATCTGCAATTTAATGGTTTCAAAATCAACACAAAACCTGACATTGCCATAATAAAGATACTTAATGTCAAATCCATGAATCATAATTATAATATTTTGTAGCAAACCAACAGAAATAGATTTACTTTTTTTTTATAATTGAAATTTGAACAGTTACAGTCAAAATAAAAAATTCGTTACGTGTCATAAGTAAAATTAACAACGGAGCCTGTCTCAAATAAACCAATTTAGAAATATATATTTTCAAATCGTTACCAATGCATTAAATAAACGTTATAACGTCAATAGTAAAAGGAGAGAGAGAGAGAGAGAGAGAGAGAGAGAGAGAGAGAGAGAGAGAGAGAGAGAGAGAGAGAGAGAGAGAGAGAGAGTGAGTGCTGTTAAACACGAACTTTAAAACCAGTGCGATAAGTTCTTCAGGGAGAAAAAAAAAAAAAAAAAAAAGCATCCTAAGGCCATTTTCTGAAGACTGTTGCCAAGTGCGACTTGAAGATTGGCACCTTTTCTCCAAGCTGTCGCTCCTGAAGGACTTTCAAGTATTTAAACAAACAAGCGAGAGGAATACGAGCGCCAACGATCTTGCAAAATAAATAGATAAAAAGGAGAATTAAAGACGGAATAAATTTGAAAGTTTAAAAAAAAAAAAATTGTTTGACACATTTCCGACCCCCACTGGTATTGATACTGCTAACTATTAAACGTTAAATTATTATAGATATATTAATAATAATATTGATATTAATAATAATAATAATAATAATAATATTAATAATAATAGTAATTTTAATAATAATAATAATAATAATAATAATAATATCAATAATAATAATAATAATAATAATAATAATGATAAAAAATATAAAAATAATAATAATAACAATAATAATAATAATAATAATAATAATAATAATAATATAATAGTTTCTTTCCTTTTCCTTCCCTCTTTCTTCACTTTCTTAATAAGCATTCTCTCAATAACTCTTCGGTGTACACATACATACAGTATATCGTTATTACCTGCTCCATTTAATCCAGCACCTGTTTTTATAGCATATTTCTCCCTCTACTTCAATTCTCTCTCTTTTTTTTTTATTTCTTATTTACTTTTCCATCATCTACCGCTTTATCACGCCCCTCCCCTACCCTGTTTTATCGTTGTCATTTCTTTCACTTCCCCCTTTTATTCCCTGCGTACCTTCTCTCTCTCTCTCTCTCTCTCTCTCTCTCTCTCTCTCTCTCTCTCTCTCTCTCTCTCTCGTCCACCCGGCGTTCCTTATCTGATTCAGTTAAGAACATTATTCTCTTACTCTTTTATACCTGGAATCTCGTGAATTTCGTTTATTTGAATTTATTAGTGTTCGTTCCCTCATACAGTATTTATTTCTTTCCTTCGTTCGCGCTTTTGACTTTAATCCTCTTGATTATTTTTTTTAACTTCTTTTTAGTATTTAGTTTCATATCTCATCGGTTGATTGGGGTTTTATCTCGTACTTTCAATATATTCATTAGTTTTTTTAATAATTGACAAGTGGGGTTATATATTCATACCCGTATATTTACAAAAAAAACACACACATACATTTATATAATTATATATACGCATATATGCACTAAATATACAGCACATATACATTATGTATATATGCATACATGTGCACACATATATAAACAAACAAACACACATACATAAGCTATTTGCATACATTCATATATATGTATATATACACAATACATACAGTACATATTGCATATACTTTATATATGTGTATATATAGGCTATATATATATACATATATATATACATATATATATACATGTATGTATATATATATATATATATATATATATATATATATATATATATATATATATATATATATATATACACACACACTCATACACATCTTTAAAACCTGTTAGGTGCAGCTCAAGACACCCTTTTTATGCTTTGCCGTTTTTGCGAATTTTACCAAAATTTTACTATCATCCTGTACAACCAAAAATCAACTTTATTTCCCCCCCCCCCCACCAACTACCATCAATTTACCCTTTCCTTCCCAAAGCATAATCCTTTCTTTCTTAATTGTTCCTTCCTCCCAAATTAGACTTTTAACGTATATCATCATTCAATAAATTATTTTCTAGATTTATAAGTATTAAATTTAGTTTTTTTTTTTAATGTTCTTCCTCTTTTTCCTTTACTTTATATTCATTACAGATGTATGACGTCGTACTGGTCATACACAAATTTTCTTTATTAAGCATAAAGATTTATTACTTCATCATTCATCACTTTTGCTTTATTTATTCAACTTTACTCTCTTATGTTTTTTCATGCATAATCCAAATTTTTTGTAGGCACTTCATTAACAAGTTAGTTAAATGTTGGTAGCTTTTCTTTTATTGACTTATTAACATAAAAATCACTGAGAGACATTAATAAGGAAAACATACATACATACATACATTCATATATATATATATATATATATATATATATATATATATATATATATATATATATATATATATATATATATATATGTGTGTGTGTGTCTGTGTGTGTGTGTGTGTGTCTGTGTGTGTGTGTGTGTGTATGTGTGTGCATGTGTGTGTGTTATAAATGAGTGGCCTAATTAAAGCGACTAATAATAATTTCTATTCCGAAACTCACAAAAAAATCCTGTTTCTTACAACTTTCGTAATTTTTCATTACAAATTGATAACAATAACTCTATCATCCATCACCGTTGATTTCCTCTTCTCTCAGGCAGCCAACACCCCCCCCCCCCTCCCCCCCTTGAAAATAGCCCACCCCCATCACCACACCGACCAACTAACGGCGCTTATAAACGTTAAGCCATCCATAACAGGATGAGAAATTCACTCCATTACTCAGCCTTAGAAAACCATTATACCCCCTTCCCCAGAACCCCCCTGCGAGAGAAAAAAGATTTAGAAAACGACCCCTTCAAGAAGAAAGGCATAACGATAGTAAAACCATCCCCATGAAAGGCGAAATTAATTTCTGAGAAGCAGCCATGTCTCGACCATGACAAATTTGACATCATCTTAAACTTTCGAGACGTATATATTACAAGTAAAGACTGAAAAAGGCCGTTTGATAGAGCGCTCCGACATCGCTCACTGTTATATTGTGAGAGTCGTTTGTTTCCATTTTTCCAACGGAGTCACAAAACAAAAGGAATAGTCTTTCGGAATGCCCCGGGAAAGACAATACCCCTGGCAATTTATGACGAGGCATACAGCGTCTTATCTATATAAGCATAGTGCAACGCACGGGACCCAAATAAAGCATCGCCCAGCCAAAAATGGTTCGCGTCCATTCGTTATCTCTAACAAAAGAACGGCGTCTTCAACAAAATAACGTTGGAGATACGAAGAAGAAGAACCAACTGCAGCAGCAGCTCCGGATTCCTTGGAATCGACTAAAGGCATCGTTTTCTTCTTGGCGAATACTGACAACTATTATTATTATCAATGCTTTTCTTGTGATCGTTATTATTTTTAAAATGAAATATCATCCTTTTCGACATTATAAATTTCGAGAAAATTTATCTTGTATTTACAAAATAGCCTCAAACAGTGACTTTAATATTAAGAAATTTAATGAAACCATATATTTCCTTTTGAATAAATATAGGAAATAATATCATTTTCAAAATCATTATTACTCAAATGGAAAAAAAAACAAAGCCTATTATTATCAGCGTCCTCTTTAAAAAGTATGTCAACTTATCAGTATGCAAGCATTTCTAAATTGCTGATAAGCATGTTTATTCGTTCGTGTGTGTGTAGGATAACTCCTACACGCCCCCGTCTCTCTCTCTCTCTCTCTCTCTCTCTCTCTCTCTCTCTCTCTCTCTCTCTCTCACTACTTCACAGAGATAACGTCTCGGAAGAAACCTTGATTTAGCGAAGGCTCAGATACAGCGAAGCGAAGTCAAAGAGATTTACGATATCACTAGGAGAGCCAAGCCGCTTTCCGAGCGACTGCACAAGAATTTATCATTTTGAAAACGGCGAAGTAAGTTACCATTAACCATGCAGATGTCCTTTTCTTCTTTCGGTTCCTTCTATTGTTAAGCACGAACCTATTTCCCCCTTATCCCTTTCCCTGGAGTCATTCTGGGGATGAATATGCCCAGATCTGAAACGAGTGCAATCCAATAATGGCGCTTATAAATATATGAAGCCGAGAATTCATGTCCACTCTGTACTTGAATTGCATTGAGACATGGATGAAAGGAGAAAGGCTTTTTTCCGACTTCGCATGATTAATTAGTACAGCCAGCAACAATAACATGATTCAAATCAACAACAACAACAACAATAACGCAACTATTATTCCCTTCTGCAACACATAAGAGTTACGCTACAGATGGGATTTCTGTTTGTTTATTAAGGCAAACAGCAAAGAAAGTAATTTTAAGTCGGCGTTCCAGATGAGGGTAAGAGAGGGGAAGGCCAGAAAAATGCATCTTTTCGTCGGCGACTTATGGCAACAGTGTTTTCCGTCCGCTGATTGGCTGAATGATCGAGTTGCCAACGGTACCAGAAGAAAAATCCAAAAGATTACTGTTACTAATGGAAATTATCGATCGACGGTTGCATATCAAGCCTGGTAGGAATGTATGTTTAATTAGCCTCAATAACAAACTTTCGGCTTTTCTTGTCGTAATGCCGAAAAAGATCCATGTTTTGAGCCGATTACAAGATTTTTGAAAGTTGGAAAAGGTGAAGGTGATCCATCTACAGTACACCAATCAGTTTCAAAAACTTAAAAATTGGAAGCGAAAAGTTCTAGAAATTATAAAATTTATTGAGATTCACAAAATAAATATTAACAAACACTCTCATAAATAAATATAAAATAATATAAAAATAATAACATTCCTTAACAAATCCTTAACTGGCCCAATAAAATAGCTCGAGAACGTCCCGTTGTCATCGCTAGATCCGTGACGTCATCGAACGAGTGACCTCAGCGAAGTTTCCCCTCGCGAAGAAAAACGAGCTTACAGGTTTTGTTGAGGGGAAAGGGGGAATTGTAATGGCTGAGATCCTTTGTAGCTACTTGAGGGCCTGCAACTGTAATCCAATTTAGCAGTAAAAATATAGAGGAACGGCTCAAAGAAATGAAGGGCTGGAAGGGAAACAAGCCGAGGAAAGACTAAGAAAGATAGTGCCAGTTAGGGCGGGAATGCACATAGACTATACAGAGAGAGAGAGAGAGAGAGAGAGAGAGAGAGAGAGAGAGAGAGAGAGAGAGAGAGAGAGAGATTGGTGGTTTATAATTTATTCGCATTATTGCGACTTAGATTGGTTTGGCATAAATATACAATGTAATATTTTATATGAATTTAAATGTCCCGTGTACTTCCAGTGCTTCCTATTTCAAGGAGAAATAAATATCTAGTTTAATACTCGAAGTGAAAATTAGTAATGACAGCAAATAAAAACATAATTTACATAAAGGTAGTCAATCGCATAAATGGGACCTTGAAATTTCATACACACTTGTGCAAGTGAGCTGGTTAATAATTATAAAGATTTTTTAATTACGAAACGGGATGCCATAAAAATATTCTTGAAATGCATAATGCATTTATTTATGAATGTAATACACTGATAAAAATGCTGCACATGCTCGTCTAAGCATCCTACTGCATTAAAATGGGTGAAGGTTGTATCCTTTTACGTTCATAATGATGAGAAAAAGCTCTCTCTCTCTCTCTCTCTCTCTCTCTCTCTCTCTCTCTCTCTCTCTCTCTCTCTCTCTCTCTCTCTCTCTCTCTCTCTCTCATAAATACATACATACATATATCTATAATATATATATATATATATATAATATATATATATATATATATATATATATATATTATATATATATATATATATATGTATATATATACATATATATATAAATATATACATATATATGTATATATATACACATATATAAATATTATATATATATATATATATATATATATATATTATATATATATATATATATATATATGTATATATATACATATATATATAAATATATATACATATATATGTATATATATACACATATATAAATATATATATATATATATATATATATATATATATATATATATATATATATATATATATACATATATACACACACACACCTGGGTTGCCCAAAGAGTATGTGGCCGTGCTGTCACGAGGCCAGACCAACATATACTAGCATAAACAACCTACTTTCTCTCTCTCTCTCTCTCCTCTCTCTCTCTCTCTCTCTCCTCTCTCTCTCTCTCTCTCTCCTCTCTCTCTCTCTCTCTCTCTCTCTCTCTCATCTTTTTCAGAAAAGGATAGAAGGGAGGCGACGACGGTGGACTTGGACGGGGGGCAAAAGTGCTAATGTCGTAAGCATTTACCGCGAGGCTTTAATATCGCCCGCCAGGGACATTGACAAAGTTTGCTACTTAAGTCAGCGGATTTTTGCCAAGTCTCGGCCCTTTTAATGTCGTTTAGAGTCGCTGCGGGCAAGAAGATGGCGACAATACCCTTTATCCTAAGTGGCTCTTTTCCGTTAGTTCCACAACCCTCAAACAACGCCTCTCCCTTCTCCCTCTCCCTCTCCTCTCCTTCCACCTAACTCTCTTTCCTGTAGATCTCTCACTATGGCTATTCTAGAATGGTTCAAAGTACTTTTCTTTTTGGAGAGGGGGGCAATCTTTACATGGCTCCTCTTCTCCCGTGTGGCTCATCCATTCTTTTCCTGGCTCTTTTAATGAATTTCCAGCTTAACTCTTCCACTCATACTTTCGGGGAGAGCATTCCTTCAGACCAGACTCTGGGAAATGCACGCAAGTTGGTGTAACTGCTTCAAAAGAAAACTCTCTCTCTCTCTCTCTCTCTCTCTCTCTCTCTCTCTCTCTCTCTCTCTCTCTCTCCTCTCTCTCTCTCTCTCCCTCTCTCTCTCTCTCCGTTTATCAAACAGAATCCACCTTTTCTTACTCCAATTCATTTCTTATTTTAATTGTTTCAAAAGGAGTATGTATACTCGAATTTCACCTTTTCCGTTGACTGTGTGAATATAAGCATAAGCGAGAGCAAAAGAAATTAAATACTTAACTTGCGCTAAGAGTAAAAATACCTTTATGTCTTCATTAACTGAAACGAGCTTCCGTTTATGTCAAGGATCTTAAGTTTTTCCCGTAATTTTATTATAAGGAGACATGATAAAAGTAATAAAAAGTGTTATGTAATCCGATAATTTCTCAGTATTTATGACAACTTTCTTTTCTTTACCTCTTCTGTTACATGAGAGTACGAAAAGTTATGTGCAAATGAATAGTTATATTGTATAAAACAGTTCTCATGAATAATCGTAAATAATTATAATGTAGCTCATTCTTATATTTAGATGTATGTATGTATGTATGTATGTATGTATGTATGTATGTATGCATAAGAAAAAATATATTTCTATATTTACGTAAATGTTTATAAAAAAAGTAACATGCATCAAAGAACCAGACAGACAGACAGACAGCCGATAAAACTAGAATGCATAGTAAACACTTGGTAATTATTCAAACATCATCTTTCCACGAAAGGAAACTGATATTTGCATTAATTAAAAAAAAAGGAAAAAGATCTTCACAAAAACTGACTGAAGCAGACGAAACGAATTATACAATACCTGAAGCAGAGGGAAATTTATATAAACAGAACGGGGGAGGGAGATTTAGGGAAGGGGGAGGGGGGGGGGGGGTAAGAGAGGAGGGGAGGGGCAGAAGCTGAGAGAGATTAAGTCTAAAATATATAACACTTTGTTCTCTTTCCCTAACTTTCCAGCAATATCCCACGGTTTTAGGCCATTCCCTAATCCCAAAAAAATCTCTCCACCATACATTTAAGACTTTTAAGCAGTTTGATATCCTACGCCGTCAAGATTCGACTCGCTATAATATCCTGACTGCTGGTGCTGCCTCTCTCAGAACTCTTAATACTCCCAACCTCGATTGAACGGAATCGAACTCCGTTTGCGGACACGCCATCGTTTTTGCTTCTGTACGTGGGCGGTTTCGAGGGCGTATGGGTGACCAGAGGCCGACACGCGAGGATTGAAAGCACCCTACAAGTTGAATGGAATTGTCTTTTGCGCCGTATTAAAAGGGTCGGATCCTACCTGGCCTGGCCATACTCCACACTTCTTGCTCAAGCCAGGCGCATCGTGAAGTGCGTTTTTTAACGCCGTCGAGAAGAGAAGACGCATTAAACTCGACGCGACTCATTAAAAGAGACACAAAAACCGGATATTCGGTCATATTGTACGAAACTTTTGCGAAGGCACCAGACTCGTATTGGCTCTGGGTGCCAGAGGTACGACACTTTGACAGATTGTCCTGAGAGGCAAAAAACGTCGGTTGATGATTAAACTTCCACGTGCAGCTTGGAAAAATACAACAAAATAATTCTCGTATAAGTTATAATGCGTTAAATTCGTGATGTCTGAGAGGCAAGAATGCAAGAGGGATTTAATGAAATTTTGTGTATGTCTTGAGAGAGAATGAGCGGGGGAAAAGAAGAGCTAAAAAGGAGCAGTTGGGATATATATTCTCGTTTTCTTTTAACTCGACGTAATTTCTTCTTTCACTTTTCCCCACTTTTTTTTCTATTAAATATAAATTCAAATTGTTCTGCTAAACCTGCAAAAAAATGGGGGAAACTACTCATATGCACACGTTAAATTAAGTAATCAAGAATTACGACCTTCTTCTTTGGTGGAGAGTTGCTTATGATTTTACACTGAGAAATGTGATCTTTGCTAGTACTCGTCCGTTATAAACTTGGGAAGTATCTTAAAAAACTTTTCTTTCGTTCGTTTATTTATGGGATAAAATTATCAAAATAAGTGCTTAGATAAAGGGCCAAACTTCGTCCATTAGCATTGTCAATGAAATTGTATGAGTTATGGCATAAGTTCCCCCCGTTAAGAAAACCATTTTCTGTGATGGGGGAAAACTGTCCGAGATGGCCGGGAGGTGCTGCCACCAAGCGAGGAAACTTTGAACTTTAATATATACAAGTCTGGAAGATTTCTTAAAGAGGAAGCATGGCACTCGGGTTATGGCTACATATTCCGTGATGAAGAATGTTCCATTGGCTGTTTTTATCAGCCGAAACCTTATCGATGTATTCATAATATATATCTGAGTATTATAAACAAAAATAAATTCAAAATAACGTCAAAAGCATATTCATAGTTTGAGAAAGCCGTAACTAAGTTGCCTTCGTTCGCTAGACTGGCAAATTCTCAAGTAATTTATCTTTACATTGAATATATTTGAAAATTAAATATCACAAACATAAGCATCTAAGACATAATAAGCACATAAATATGATTTATTAAGACTTCAAATAAGCTGAATGTTTAATATTCATCATGTATGTTAATTTTTTCCTTTGGAAAGAGAGAGAGAGAGAGAGAGAGAGAGAGAGAGATTTGACTTTTGTGACAAGCTACGTTTAAGCTAATACCTTGACTTCGTAACATTAGAGACTTTTTTTTTAAACCAATCTCATATTTCTTTAATAATGAATGAGAATATTTAATATTTCTTTAATAATAAATGAGAATATTTAAAAGCCATTGTGGTTGAATAAGGATTTGTAATTTTGTCAAGTTAATTACCTCAACTTTGTAAGATAAATAATAAAACCTACGCATATACTCTACATTAAAATTGTATTAGAGTTAAGTAGGTTATGAGAATTGCCCGTGAAGACTTAGAGATTCATTTTAGATGAACTAATGCATTTAATAAAAGAATGAATAAATAGTAGTATATAACCAAAAAGTCTATTTATCATACCGTATGTAAATGAGACTTAGTTGTTTACTTACAATCAATTGTATAAGCTACACAATTTTACGAATGGCATATGACATAAAAATCAAAATAAGGAAAAGATGGCAAGTGAAAGACACATGGAAAGGAATCAATGAAAGCTATAATTTCAGCAGACCCAATCTGGTTTCACTGGAAGAGAAGGTAAATATTCATATGTATTAAGCGTTGAAGTAATGACCTCATATCCTATTTATTATTAAAAGGATATTTGAAATAAAGTAATTTTGGGCTTTCTAACATTACTACTTAATTATTAAAGATATATATCTCTGCAACAATATCTAATCTCCATATGAGTATTAAAGCCAATCCCAACATACACATATGTAAATATATATATATATATATATATATATATATATATATATATATATATATATATATATATATAATATACATATATAATATATATATATATATATATATATATATATATATATATATATAATATACATATATAATATATATATATATATATATATATATATATATATATATATATATATATATATATATATATAATATACATATATATATATATATATATATATATATATATATATATATATACTATATATGTGTGTGTGTGTGTGTGGTTGTGTGTTTGTATGTGTGTGAGCGCGCGTGTTGAGGAAATATAAAAAAATTACACATATGTGTTCTCGGGTACGTATTCCAAAACTATTTAAAAAATGGGCTACATGTTTAATCTAATCTATATTTATTCCTAGCTATAAAACATACATACACATATGTATATGTATGTATGTATCTATCTATCTATCTATATATATATATATATATATATATATATATATATATATATATATATTATATATATATGTATATACAGTATTATATATATGTATATATATATATATATATGTGTGTGTGTGTGTGTGTGTGTGAATGTGTGAATGTATGGAAGGCTTCTTTAATATTTTCTCCGAAGAATATATATGTATATATAAATATACATATACATATACACACACACACACACACACACATATATATATATATATATATATATATATATATATATATATATATATATATATATATATATATACACACACACATATTGTATATAGATATGTGTATATAGATATTGAAATACATAGATACCCAAAGACACATGCAGTACACTGTATATGAATATACAATAAGGTATATATACCTACGTACATACATATACATATAAATCTTATCTATATTTACATGTATGTCTGTCTGCGTGTATGTGAATAATAAAGTTTACAGAAATACAGAGGCCGTAAGCGAGTATGTACAGTCTAACAAATATTAGGTGTAACAAGAAGCTTCATTTTTAAGACAATTATTAAAATAACACGTGTAGTAAAATAAAATGAAACAAATAAACTTAATTCAAAGGTTATTAGCGACAAAGTAAATACAAATGTTATATCTAATGTGACAGATTATTCGTCCACCATTTTACACACACACACACATATATATATATATATTGTATATATATATATATATATATATAGTATATATATATATATTTATATATATATATATATATATATACATATAAATATATATATATATATATATATATATATATATATTTATATACTGTATATATATACATATAAATATATATATATATATATATATATATATATATATATATATATATTTATATATACATATCTATATATATAATATATATATATTTATATCTATATATATATTTATATACAGTATATAAATATACACACACACACACACATATATATATATATATATATATATATATATATATGCATATATATTTATATATATACATATATATTTATATATATATATATATATATATATATATATATATATTCATATATATAATTATATATGCATACATATATATATATATATATATATATATATAAATATATATATATATATATATATAATATATATAATTTATATATATATATATATTTATAATCATATATATATAAATATATATATATATATATATATATATATATATATATATATATACATATATATATATATATATATATATATATATATATATATATATATATATTGAAAATATTGGAACAGTTACTTACTTATACTATGCTCAATAAACACAATGATACTAACGACGTATGTAATTGAATAAATACTTGAATCATGAAGTAAAATATATAGGAATTAAGAGCTCACAAATTTCATGATCTGACAGAGTTTCCTGAATTAGTTCTGCATTATAATCTCACAGAAAAACTAAGACTCAGAATCTATAAATTAACTTAACAATGTTATAATGCTTTGCTAATAAATTACAAAAACATCAGTATTCATATAAACCATAGGACAATTATTTGAAAACAAAAATGTATAGAAAAATAAAAACTATTGGATTAAAAAAAAAAAAAAGCTACATAAAATCTATTAGCCTTCTATGTTTTTCAGTTGCCTAGTAAGTAGGCCTCATTACTATCAGAAATATCTTTGCCACTTCATGTTATTATTATTACCATTCAAATTCTATATTTTCAAACAGAAAAGCAATAAAATGAATAAAATAAAAAGAGAGAAAGAAATGCATAATTATGACAAAAGTTAGCTATCCTTATATATTTTGCTACATCTCTTTCTCTCTCTCTTTCCCTTTCACTCTCTCTTTTCACATATATATCATATATAAACACACACATACACACTACTGTATATATATATATATATATATATATATATATATATATATATATATATATATATATATATATATGTATATGTATATATATATATGTATATATATAAATATATATACATATATATAAATGTGTATATATATATATATATATATATATATATATATATATATATATATATATATATATATATATATATTATACACAATCATCTTATATTTTAGTTTCAAAGCATTAAACACAACTCAAAGGCAATTCTCGGTAAGAATTTTAAACACTCTAAAGTAGTGAACGGAAGGAATATTAGAACGGAACTCACTTTAAAACGTACAATTATATTTTCAGGACTAAAAAAGCTATAAGAAAAAATGTTTGAACAGCTTTAATCAGTATATTGTAGAATTTTCATTAAGAAGGTAAAAAAAAAATGACTGGACTGATAGGAAACGAACTGTCTTGGTTTAGACAAGACAGAACGCGAGAGGGATAAAATATTGGTCATGAAACACACACTCACACACACACACACACACACACACACACACACACACACACACACACATATATATATATATATATATATATATATATATATATATATATATATATATATGTGTGTGTGTGTGTGTGTGATCAATATGAAAGCAAAGGCGTATTGGGTATACTTGTTCTTAGAGATAGCTTATAAAAGAATTGAAAACGACACAGTGAAATTGGTGAGGATATGAAAACTAAGTTGTTGCAAGCGATTACAAATTCTGATAACAGAAGAAAAGCGTTTAAATACATAAACGGAAAAGTGACAATTTAAGTGAAAAAGTAGGTTTGAAACAAACAAGTGCTGTGTCCTCTGTGACCGTTTAATATCTTCAGATGGACCACACCTGAAGTGATTCGAG
>NC_090727.1:144555948-144563448 GCF_036898095.1 Palaemon carinicauda | reverse complement strand
GAGCAAATTATAGGTCTACATATATATATATCAGTGTGATATAATAATGGTGATGAAACCGAATCGTGACTGGTACATCTGAATAACGCAATGAAAAAAAAAAAAAAAAAAAAAAAAAAAAAAAAAAAAAAACTATGGAAAAAACGACGCATTAAAATCTTACTTTCAATTGGATCTACAGAATATTGAACATATATATTTCTGCATACACAACGTTTCGTAGGCCTATTATTACAAAAAATAAGGAATATTATATAGCAGAAAGAAATTTCACTTTATAGCAAAAGTAACAAACAGATGCAGCGGCATGAGGAAAAATGTACAGGACGCTAATTATATATTTAGTGAAATAAAATATATAAATTGAGGATAAAATATATTGAACAAAATCAAACGCCCAGCACGCAAGTGAACACCCAGTTATTCACACGTATAAACACGCATATATATATATATATACATAAATATATATATATATATATATATAAATATATATATATATAAATATATATATATATATATATATATACATATATATACAAATATATATATATATATATATATATATACATATATATACAAATATATATATATATATATATATATTATATATATATAGGCCTACACATATATATACAAATATATATATATATATAATATACAAATATATATAAATATATATATATATATATATACATATACTGTATATATATATATATATATATATATTTATATTTGTATGTTTATGCATACATACATACATACCTAGTTATGTACGAGTGCATGACTGTTTAAATATATACTGTTAATGTGCAAATATTTCCTATCATAAATTATGTATTAAATACAAGTCTAATGTGGTAAAAACCAGATACGTTATCATTATTATGTTAATGTTAACATTAATGCTAGCTTTAATTGCACCACTTGAAGCTTAATCTTTAGAAAAACAAGGGACACACCATCTACTCAAAATAAAACAAAGGAGAGCAATTTAAATATTCAAAATTTGATAAACCTATTAAAAGGGTGTTCACAATATTTGGACATAGAGGGAACTTTACTCATTATTTTATATATAACTTTACTCATTATTTTATATATATATATATATATATATATATGTACACACAAATATATATATATATACATGCATATATATAAATATATACATACATACATGCATATATTATATATATACATGCATTTATATTTATATACATATATACATTTATTTCTATATAAATATATATTTACATATATATATATATATATATATATATATATACAGTACATGTGTGTATATACATATATATATACATATATATATGTATATATATGTATGTATATATATATATATACATATGTATGTATATATATATATATATATATATATACTGTATATACATAAGCACAATCGGCAATTGATGTCAGGAATTCAGAAAGATTTTTCTCTAAATACGCAGATACATTTTAAATGTATTTCTTATTTTCATTTAAATAGCAATGGCTATCATATTTTCAGTAAGAATTAAGTTATATTTAAAATAAGAAGGAAGGTTCAAAACATGAGGTATAACCTTTTCTGCATAGGCCACATAAAAAGATGGTATTAGAGTTCCCATACAATAACAATCTTCAAAATTACTGGCTCTATAATGGATTATTTCGTTAAAAGGCACATTACTAAAAATCTTATAGAATAAATGAAGACATTGTGGATTTACAAAAATACCGACACGAAAAAATATATGAGTTCCGAGATTATTGAATACATAAATACACACACATATATGTATATATAAATGCGTGTATATATATATATATATATATATATATATATATACATATATACATATGTATGTACTTGACTGTATAAGTCTGAGGTTACGTGAGTTCGTATACGCATACTATATTTATTAACTACAGAAGCATCTAATTTGTGTAAAGTACCTTTTCATTTGCGTAAATAAAAAGTCACTCCTAACAACTGTTTGTATGACATACCATGACATGAGTTTGACAATTATCCGGCTATGAAACTACCAGGGTCATTAAACAGAGAGAGAGAGAGAGAGAGAGAGAGAGAGAGAGAGAGAGAGAGAGAGATTCTTACATTCTTGACAGTCAAAACTTTCAAAGGTTATATTCTACACATCATTAACTACATTGATTACAAACCCTACATGAAAATCCTCATAATAGTTACATAAACAAAAATCATAATAGACAACATCTTGAAACTAGAAAGTTCAACAACAATAATAATTATAAAAGTATTATTGCCAATAAAAGGATCAATAATTACTATAATATTATAAATTCAAAAGAACGATAAATCTCATCATATAAATATTTCTATTAATAAGTGAAATATTTATCTCATTCAACTCTCTCTCTCTCTCTCTCTCTCTCTCTCTCTCTCTCTCTCTCTGAACAACAACAGCAGCAACAACAACAATAATAATAATAATAATAATAATAATAATAATAATAATAATAATAATCAACGTTGTAATATCAATGCCTCTTACGCCAACAACAATAATAAGACTGACATCAAAAGGAGTAAACAAAGAATATTTTCCCGTACTCATTCAAACAAGAGCGTTTATCTTTAATTGCCACCAAATGAACCACCCTAACTAGTGACATTTCATTAGCATCGGTAATTAACGGAAAAAGATTGCGTATAATTAAATCTATGGTAGCGACGCTTTATGGAAATGATAATGGAAGTAAATGACACACTGTGAGTTCAGAAATATTTAAATAAGGGTTGATGTAAATACTTGATATGGTAGTGTCTTGTTTTTTTATCATACTACATAAGTTCAACAATAGTTATGACTTACTTTTTTAATATTATCCCTATTATTATTAATTGATTATAAACGCTTGAAGAAAATTACTAATTGAAACTGATTATATATGAACCTACATGTAAAGAAACCCTTCATACTTAGGTTATCTGTACAGTATAAGAATTATTACCATTTTTCACTTCATATAAGGCAGTTAATAGATTGATTGACCTAACAAGAAAAATAAATCTCCTCCTATATATGATTCATTTAATCACAAAGTGTGAGATAAACAATTCTAGTTCATGAAAATAAAGTAAAAAGATACCTAAATCAATTAAATATATTACAACTTTTAACATAGATATTGTGAGCGCATTATAAAAAGAAATTAAAAAAATAAAATACATAACACGATAAACAAACAAATTTGTGAATTACGTTGGCCTCAATCTTAAAGACAGATGCCAGTTCTTATTAGGCTGAGTATAACGCGTAATATTAACAGGATTTCGACCTAATCTCATTCCTCAACTTTCTGAAGGAGGGAGGATGATGGCAACCCGTCGTCTTCTGCCGAAGCCACAAGGTTCTTTTAGTATTCCATTCCAATCTTTCTTTTATCGTTATTCTTCTCCCACTTTTGGAAACTGAATTCTTTTTTCCCCGGCTCGCCTTCCCCATCAGACGCGCGTTCACGGTATGACCTACCATGTCCCTACCGTGTCATGAGAACTTTCCCTTTTCCTACCATACCATCTCTGGCAGGCAACTTGTGTGTCATGCATTACTCAGGTATGCACTGTGGCCCCGCCGCCATGCATTATCATGCAACGGAGGAACTGTGATCTAGGGGGGAAATGGAGGGGGTGTTCTTCCACTTTGAAGGAGATAGAATTGTGAGATAAGGGAGGTTTACAGATGACATGCAAAGGGTGCACGGATAACGGGCCAACTTCTTCTAGATAAATGGTGATAGAAGATGCGTCAAAATTGAAGGTTGTTTAGGTCGTGTAGGCAGAGACCATTAAAGGTATTTTTCTTGAAATTACAATGAATAACCGCTTTCTATTTACAATTTTTCTCAAATCACTATTTAACGAATATAAGATTTAGTTTTGATTTGATAAAAGTCACTGGCGTCAGTTGAGTAGTAGAGTAGATAAATTTGATTTAGAAGTATTAGAGATTTGTTCTGTATAAAAAAATAAAATATGTTTTATCTTGTTTGTATTTAATTAAGTATTTTAACTAAAATATGGCTTAAGGTACCCGACGAAATATAAAATTTTTTATGTAATGTAATGTTCAGTGTTAATAAGAGCATATAGAGAGGGCGTTAATCCTTGTTCCAACAGTTCATACATTAACGTAGAGTTTATTCTCACTTCTTTCTCACGTGCCAATATCTATATGGAAAAAAAAGTGATGGAGAGGAAAATACCAGCTCCTCCAAACAGTTCATGTAACTGTTAAAAAGAAGACCATTGTTTTGTAAAGCCTATTCTTTAAGCGAAGGTTCTCAAACTTCTAAAAATACTACACCCTCTCCAACAGTTTACACTTGATTCACAAGTTTAAAAAAAAAAAACATATTTTACCGTGACTGCCGTTTCGTTTTTCAGAGAAACCAACCTTTTTCTAAGGAATTGGCTTCCTGTTGAAGAATTAAAACTACCCATTGCTAACTTTCGACGAGAGCTCCTTTGAAAAATGCCAGGGCCTCTCCAAGGAAATCTCTGAAAGTTGCGCGCCTTCAAGTGACCCCGGTGGGTCCTCCAGTGACCATAGCAAACAAGAGTTAGTCCTTCGATAGGAATATAAAATCAGTATTTTTTTTTTCCGCATCGAGAAGCCTGGCCGGCAATGGCTCGCTTTCTCCCGCATATTTTATGCAGGGACTTCTAGGTAGTCTTCAAAAAGTGAATTCAAAACAAAACGGAAAGGGAATAACAGTTGGGTAAATAGGATTAGGAGAGTAGGAGAAGCGGAAGGAATAAAGATAAGTATATATAAATAAGTAAGGAGAGCAAATACGACGTGTGCAACGAAACTGAGGTGCATGAACAAAGAGCATACAGAAGTACTAATAAATTAGTAAAACAAACGAAACAATGATTAGAAAAAGAGTGATTCAAATGAAATTTAAAAACTATATTCGTGAAATTAGGATTCTGAAAAGCAATAAACAGTAAAAAGAAAAAAAAAAGAAAAAAAAAAGGGTTGCCAGGACCTCACATTATCTGAAAAAAAAAAAAATTAAAAAAAAGGGTTGCCAGGACCTCACATTATCTGAAAGCGAATATCAGCTGAATGTTACTGCCCTTGCCTACACCAAAAGCTCCTGTGTTAAGAACCGCAAAACAGAGAAGTACATGAATAAACAAAGGAATAAAACTTCAGACGATTCTTTAATTCGCATAAAGTAACCATAGTCAAGATCCATATCAAGAGATGCAGATACTGAAACTGTCTTAAAGCGTTGAATCAAAAAAATATTTGAACAGATACCTCTCAAGAATATAGAATTTATTATATATAAATTCACTATAGATAACGAAACTAGAACAAATGAAATGCGTAAATACGAGAAACTAAACCATTTATAACTAAAAAGTAATAAATGCAACAATAAATAAAAACAGAAAATAATGCTAATATGAAAAGAACAAATAAAATTGTCATAAAATTAAGTCTAAAACAAGCTGGTGAAATCTTATCAAAGTAGAGCATGAAGAAATGAATCCATACTTTATCTATAAAAAAAGTGACTTGTAAGTGTTAAATACTACAAAAAGAAAGAAAACTATAGAAATAATAGAAACTTAATAATTATTCATACTACAAAACATGAGAAAATGACAATGGTAGAAAAGTTACTAAAGAAAAACAAAAAACAAAAATAAATAAATAAAAAAAAATAAAGAGCTATAATGCTCAATAGCGACAAATAAACATTGGAAAAGTTGAAGAGACGCTAAAAGATGCAACAAGAAAAATAGAAGGGGAGAACAACAAAAATAGAACAACGAACAAAACGAATCCAGGGGAATTAAGAGAAGGTAACAAAATACTACAGGGAAAAACAAAACCATTAAAAGTGCCAAGATAGCGACACCATGGATACTACGCAGACAAAGCAACTAGACAGGTTATAAACAAAGCTAAGATAATGAGAGGAAGCGAAAAAACAGGATAAAAAGCAAGGGAAATAGCACGTCTGGATATGGGAACAGTTTCAATAAAACCACAAAACAAAAGCTAAGCAGACAAAAAAAAAAAAAAAAAAGTAAAACTAATATAAAATCCAAACACAAACAAGACAGAAAGACAGCCAGACACACAAAAAAAAAAAATAGAAAATAAAATCCAATAAAAAGGCAAGACAGGCAGAGTCAGACAAACCAAAAATAAGAACATCGAAAATAAAACCCAAACAAAAGCAAGACAGATAGACACAGAAAGACCGAGACAAACCAAATCAAAATAAAAGAAAAAAAATCTAAATTGAAACCCAAACAAAAGCAAGACAGACAGAAACACAAAAAAAAAAAAATCGAAAATAAAACCCAACCAAGAGCAAGATACACAAACGGACGCAAACAAAACCAAATTCAAAAAATCGAAAATAAAACATAAAACAATAGCAAGACAGACAAAAAGACATAAACAATACCAAATTAAAAATAAAAATCGAAAATAAAACCAAACAAAACCAAGAAAGACAAAAAGACAAAAACAATACCAAAATAAAAATAAAAATCGAAAATAAAACCAAACAAAACCAAGAAAGACAAAAATTCAAAAACAATACCAAAATAAAAATAAAAATCGAAAATAAAACCAAACAAAACCAAGAAAGACAAAAAGACAAAAACAATACCAAATAAAAAATAAAAATCGAAAATAAAACCAAACAAAAGCAAGACAGATAAAAAGACAAAAACAATACCAAAATAAAAATAAAAATCGAAAATAAAACCAAACAAAAGCAAGACAGACAAAAAGACAAAAACAATACCAAAATAAAAATAAAAATCGAAAATAAAACCAAACAAAAGCAAGACAGACAGACAGCTACAGACAAGCAAAACCAAAACGAGAAAATCGAAAATAAAACTAAGCAGACGCACAAATACAGAGAGAGAGAGAGAGAGAGAGAGAGAGAGAGAGAGAGAGAGAGAGAGAGAGAGGCAAGGCGAGAGGAGGCAAAGCCGCCAGCAGCAACTATGGAGGAGGAAAAGGGGGAAAACTGTTACTGGGTTACTCTGCAACAAAGAGAGGCAAAGACGCGGGGATCGCCCGAACAGTATTTGAGCAATATCTGAGGCAGTATTTGGGGATGAATGCATTTTCTTAGTAATTGTAGCCCGCGGGAAGATTACTCGAAAACTATGAAGAGGATTAAGGTATGCAATTTCGGAAATCCCTGCATTAAAATCCCCCCCGTTTCCCGAGATCTGGGAATATATATATTTTGTCGTTCATCTGATGGGGCAGAGGGAGGCGGCGAAGAGGCCGCTGCAGAGAGAGAGAGAGAGAGAGAGAGAGAGAGAGAGAGAGAGAGAGAGAGAGAGAGAGAATTTTGGTCAAAATTTCAAATGTTCAAATATTCTTTATTTTTGTCTAATGATCAGAAGACCTACATTATGCATACAAATATACTTTCTCTCTCTCTCCATATATATATGTGTGT
>NC_090727.1:144535948-144543448 GCF_036898095.1 Palaemon carinicauda | reverse complement strand
CTTAAGACCCTTGGAGACCATGTTTGATGGGCGGGACATCTTAAGACCCTTAGAGCCCAGGTTTGATGGGAGGGACATCTTAAGACCCTTAGAGCCCAGGTTTGATAAGAGGGATATCTTAAGACCCTTAGAGACCACGTTTGATGGGAGGGACATCTTAAGACCCTTAGAGCCCAGGTTTGATGGGAGGGACATCTTAAGACCCTTAGAGCCCAGGTTTGATGGGAGGGACATCTTAAGACCCTTAGAGCCCAGGTTTGATGGGAGGGACATCTTAAGACCCTTAGAGCCCAGGTTTGATAAGAGGGATATCTTAAGACCCTTAGAGACCACGTTTGATGGGAGGGACATCTTAAGACCCTTAGAGACCACGTTTGATGGGAGGGACATCTTAAGACCCTTAGAGCCCAGGTTTGATAAGAGGGATATCTTAAGACCCTTAGAGACCACGTTTGATGGGAGGGACATCTTAAGACCCTTAGAGCCCAGGTTTGATAAGAGGGATATCTTAAGACCCTTAGAGCCCAGGTTTGATGGGAAGGACATCTTAAGACCCTTAGAGCCCAGGTTTGATGGGAGGGACATCTTAAGACCCTTAGAGCCCAGGTTTGATAAGAGGGATATCTTAAGACCCTTAGAGACCACGTTTGATGGGAGGGACATCTTAAGACCCTTAGAGCCCAGGTTTGATGGGAGGGACATCTTAAGACCCTTAGAGCCCAGGTTTGATGGGAGGGACATCTTAAGACCCTTAGAGCCCAGGTTTGATAAGAGGGATATCTTAAGACCCTTAGAGACCACGTTTGATGGGAGGGACATCTTAAGACCCTTAGAGCCCAGGTTTGATGGGAGGGACATCTTAAGACCCTTAGAGCCCAGGTTTGATGGGAGGGACATCTTAAGACCCTTAGAGCCCAGGTTTGATAAGAGGCACATCTTAAGACCCTTAGAGCCCAGGTTTGATGGGAGGGACATTTTAAGACCCTTAGAGCCCAGGTTTGATAAGAGGGATATCTTAAGACCCTTAGAGACCACGTTTGATGGGAGGCACATCTTAAGACCCTTAGAGCCCAGGTTTGATGGGAGGGACATCTTAAGACCCTTAGAGCCCAGGTTTGATAAGAGGGATATCTTAAGACCCTTAGAGCCCAGGTTTGATAAGAGGGATATCTTAAGACCCTTAGAGACCACGTTTGATGGGAGGGACATCTTAAGACCCTTAGAGCCCAGGTTTGATGGGAGGGACATCTTAAGACCCTTAGAGCCCAGGTTTGATGGGAGGGACATCTTAAGACCCTTAGAGCCCAGGTTTGATGGGAGGGACATCTTAAGACCCTTAGAGCCCAGGTTTGATGGGAGGGACATCTTAAGACCCTTAGAGCCCAGGTTTGATAAGAGGGATATCTTAAGACCCTTAGAGACCACGTTTGATGGGAGGGACATCTTAAGACCCTTAGAGCCCAGGTTTGATGGGAGGGACATCTTAAGACCCTTAGAGCCCAGGTTTGATGGGAGGGACATCTTAAGACCCTTAGAGCCCAGGTTTGATAAGAGGCACATCTTAAGACCCTTAGAGCCCAGGTTTGATGGGAGGGACATCTTAAGACCCTTAGAGCCCAGGTTTGATGGGAGGGACATCTTAAGACCCTTAGAGCCCAGGTTTGATAAGAGGGATATCTTAAGACCCTTAGAGACCACGTTTGATGGGAGGGACATCTTAAGACCCTTAGAGACCACGTTTGATGGGAGGGACATCTTAAGACCCTTAGAGCCCAGGTTTGATGGGAGGGATATCTTAAGACCCTTAGAGACCACGTTTGATGGGAGGGACATCTTAAGACCCTTAGAGACCACGTTTGATGGGAGGGACATCTTAAGACCCTTAGAGCCCAGGTTTGATGGGAGGGACATCTTAAGACCCTTAGAGCCCAGGTTTGATGGGAGGGACATCTTAAGACCCTTAGAGCCCAGGTTTGATAAGAGGGATATCTTAAGACCCTTAGAGACCACGTTTGATGGGAGGGACATCTTAAGACCCTTAGAGCCCAGGTTTGATAAGAGGGATATCTTAAGACCCTTAGAGACCACGTTTGATGGGAGGGACATCTTAAGACCCTTAGAGACCACGTTTGATGGGAGGGACATCTTAAGACCCTTAGAGCCCAGGTTTGATGGGAGGGACATCTTAAGACCCTTAGAGCCCAGGTTTGATAAGAGGGATATCTTAAGACCCTTAGAGCCCAGGTTTGATAAGAGGCACATCTTAAGACCCTTAGAGCCCAGGTTTGATGGGAGGGACATTTTAAGACCCTTAGAGCCCAGGTTTGATAAGAGGGATATCTTAAGACCCTTAGAGACCACGTTTGATGGGAGGGACATCTTAAGACCCTTAGAGCCCAGGTTTGATGGGAGGGACATCTTAAGACCCTTAGAGCCCAGGTTTGATAAGAGGGATATCTTAAGACCCTTAGAGACCACGTTTGATGGGAGGGACATCTTAAGACCCTTAGAGACCACGTTTGATGGGAGGGACATCTTAAGACCCTTAGAGCCCAGGTTTGATGGGAGGGACATCTTAAGACCCTTAGAGCCCAGGTTTGATGGGAGGGACATCTTAAGACCCTTAGAGCCCAGGTTTGATAAGAGGGATATCTTAAGACCCTTAGAGACCACGTTTGATGGGAGGGACATCTTAAGACCCTTAGAGACCACGTTTGATGGGAGGGACATCTTAAGACCCTTAGAGCCCAGGTTTGATGGGAGGGACATCTTAAGACCCTTAGAGCCCAGGTTTGATGGGAGGGACATCTTAAGACCCTTAGAGCCCAGGTTTGATAAGAGGCACATCTTAAGACCCTTAGAGCCCAGGTTTGATGGGAGGGACATTTTAAGACCCTTAGAGCCCAGGTTTGATAAGAGGGATATCTTAAGACCCTTAGAGACCACGTTTGATGGGAGGGACATTCATTGTTCTCAAGTCTTGGGTAGTGCCAAAGTCTCTGTACCATGGTCTTCTACTGTCTTGGATTAGAGATCTCTTGCTTGAGGGTACACTCGGGCACACTGTTCTATTTTGTTTCTCTTCCTCTTGTTATTTTGAAGTTTTTATGTTTATATATGAAAGATTTTTTTCAATGTTATTATTGTTCTTAAACTTCTTGTAGTTCATTTCCTTATTCGCTTTCCTCACTGGACTATTTTTCCCTGTTGGAGACCTAGGGTTTATAGCATCCTGCTTTTCCACCTAGGGTTGTAGCTTAGCAAGTAATAATAATAATAATAATAATAATAATAATAATAATAATAATAACCCAGGTCTGATGGGAGGAACAACCGAAGTCCCTTATACCGAGGTCTATTGGGAGGGACATTTCAAGACCCTTAGAGCCTAGGATGATTAATTTTCCTCCAAGCTTAGAGCTCTGCTCTGATGGCAGGGATATTTTAAGCCCCTGTAGCTAAGGTCTGATGGGAGGAACATCTTAAGAACATTAGAGTCCTGGTCTAATGGGAAAAACATTATAATCCCCTATACCCAAAGTCTGATGGGAGGAATATCCTTAGTGCCTTATAACTCAGGTTTGATAGTAGGAACATCTTAAGTCCCTTATAGCCAAGGTCTTATAGGGGGGGGGGGAACATCTCAAGTCCCTTATAATTCAGGTCTGATAGGAGGAACATCCCAAGTCCCTTATAGCCAATGTCTGATGGGAGGAATATCCTAAGTCCCTTAAAAACCCCGGAATGATGGGAGGGATATCCTAAGTCACTTATAGACCAGGTGTCATCGGAGGGAAATCCCAAGCCCCTTATAACCCAGGTCTCATGGATGTTCATTAAAGCCCAGGTTTCATGGGAGGGACATCCCATGCCCCTAATAGCCCAGGTCTGATGGGAGGAACCCTACGTCCCTTATAGCAAGGTCTGATGAGAGGGACATCTTAAGTCCCTTATATCCCAGGTCTAGTGGGATGGACATCCTAATACCTTTATAGTCAAGGTCCGGTGAGAGGGACATCCTAAGTTGCTAATAGCACAGCTCTGATGGGATGGCCATCCTAAGACCTTTATAGTCAAGGTCTGATGAGAGGGACATCCTAAGTTCCTTATAGTCCAGGTCTGTTGGGATGGCCATCCTAAGACCTTTATAGTCGAGGTCTGATGAGAGGGACATCCTAAGTTCCTTATAGTCCAGGTCTGTTGGGATGGCCATCCTAAGACCTTTATAGTCAAGGTCTGATGAGAGGGACATCCTAAGTTCCTTATAGTCCAGGTCTGTTGGGATGGCCATCCTAAGACCTTTATAGTCCAGGTCTGTTGGGAGGGACATCCCAAGTCTTTCATAGCCCAGGTCTGATGGGAAGGTTCATCCCAAGTTCCTTGTAGCCAAGGTCTGATGAAAGGAGAAATGTCCCTGAGACAGTAATTGTAATATTCAGAAAATTTTAATAAATAAGAAGTTAATTTAACTGTGATTATATCGTCACTCTCGGAGTCCACACATATATTATCAAAATTTAATGCCTTTTCAAGAAGGTCTATGTACACATCTCCATCATTATCGAAAGTATATCTCTATCACTGCAAGGGTGACACTGATTCTGTAATAAAATTACAATAATGAAGGAAAAATAATAGAACGATTAAATTTCTGCGATTAAATCTCTGAATGATCTTACTCTCTCTGCTGTGTTATCACTTTTGCAATGATCAGTAAAATCTAATGATTAAATGAAAGAAACTAACGCTCTTTGTGGTGCAATGCAAATCACGAACACTTATTGATCTTGAGTCTGTGGTTAAGATACGGAACTTATGATCTATTATTATGGCATGCTGATAATGCTAAGTCAGTCCCTGACTAAACAGCAACAAAAATGTCAGCTGTTCTCTATTCAATAAAGAAAGTAAAGGTAAGAGAAGTTAAAGAAAGAGAGAACGATTAGAGTTGTGAATTTTGACCTCGTGACCCGGCGTTGACTGGGAGCTATTAAGCATCAAGGTACTACGGGGTAGCCAAAGCTAAGTAAGGCTAGATAACACAAAAGAAGAAAGGAAGCCGGAACAAAGTTGTAATAGAAGACTAAAGAAAAAAAAAGAAGAGAAAGATAAAACAGAGAATGTTTATGGAACAACTTGTTCTTTTACAACCCTGGCAATTAGGGCAATAAAGACAGTATTAAATGTTATATATTTACAGCACATTCTCAACGGTGGGGAAGTAAGATATTTTCAAACCATGCTCTTACCACCATATGTTGATGATGCACGATTTCCTAAACGCTGTCTTAATTAACTCTACACCGAAATAACGATGAGTATTCTTTGCCCTCTTTCCTTACTTGACTCAGTAATAAGATAATAAAAAATAACATGATTTGTTAGTGACGCCAAATACTTTCAGCCATTCAAACTAATGCTGCGACAATATCTTAAGTACCTAAAAGAAATTATTTCCCATTTACTAATAAACCATATATCTTATTTTGATGGGACTGATGCTCATACTCACCAGAAAGATGTCATTTACAGTATATTACGCAAAACATCCCAGTTGGCCGTGTGCTTGTTTATTTCAAAAACACATTAATGACTCAATTATGGAATATCTTTTATTTTCAAATGTGCGGAATGATTAAAATTAAATGGTCAAGCAAAACTTTTCTATATAATCTACAAGGTAAAGAAGGGTTCATTCACCTAAACTAGTTGAAATACTGTCACAAAAACTAAATGACTTGATTGTTATTAACAACTCGAATCATGTGGTGTTTTGTGACAATAGTTTTTAACTGATGTAGGGGCATCGCAAGTCCCTTATAGATCATGTTTGCTCTGGTTTGATGGGAGGAACATCTTAAGTCCCTTATAACCGCGGTCTGATGGGAGGGATATCACAAGTCCCTTACAAATCTGGTGATAGAGGATTTAGTTAACAGTGATGGACGCTTATTGGAAGGCACCAAATTTTTTACCGCCAGATATAGAAAACCAAATACTAATCCTGTGTCTTATGAGTATTTCCTTCTATTTGCATCGAGATGTAAGCACACGTAAGGTTGTTTCAAATAAAAAAATTCCCACACACACACATACACACACAATATATATATATATATATATATATATATATATATATATATATATATATATATATATATATATAAAACCATAAGGAGGATTAGAGCATGGAAATCTGTAATAAACCTCCTTCCCCATGAACCTTTCATTTCTCCCCTTCAATACTTCGCTTTGGAATTCTCCTCTTCTTCTCTTGTTTTCCCTGACTTTAAAATCTTCCTTCATTTTAAAGAAGGAGTCGCAATTTTTTAAAAATTGTTCTTGTTTTCACAAACAAGGGCTATAACTTCAAAATTGATTATGAAAAATATTTCTAGAAAATAAAACATCTCACAAAACATTTTCCCTTTCCTTTCAGATACGGTAACATAAATATCCACAACAACAAGATAAGCCATAACACAAGATGAAGAAGGAATATCCAAGACAACACAACATCGACAAGACAAAAAGGACCCAAAGCCAAATAATTGACGTTCGTACTTGGTTGAAGAACAGAAATTTATTGAGCGATAACTGTGGAGGTTAGTCAACTTAAATGCATATCTCTATATTAATTTCTTTACATACTTCGTCGTGAATGTTACTAAATTCACGGTAAAACTTTTAAGAACCATATTCCTGATTATCATTTCATTTGTCTCATTGTCCTGATATAAGTTTTATTATGCCCTTAACAGATGGGTTTGTCTGTGACTCATTTCTGTCTAATTTCCCGAGAAAAATATGATTCATAGGCCTGTTCTTAAGGGTGCATTTCATCTATTTCATAAGTTTATTTGTTTGTGCATATCTTATTTCGGAAGCTTTACTGCATTAGTTCATCCACGTTTCAAAAGATATAAAGTATGAATTTGGCAGAGACCGCGGTATTACTTTTCCTTTGGAGCCACCCACAGGTAGAAATCACTTATATGCGAAATATATAGAAGCACACACACAAATTTATATACATATATATGTATATATATATATATATATATATATATATATATATATATATATATATATATACACATATATATGTATATATATAGATATAGATATGTATGTAGATTTAGATATGTATATAGATATAAATGTATATATATATATATATATATATATATATATATATATATATATATATATATATATATTTATATATATATACATACGTCTCATATAAATATTGGGTTTATAAGAACTTGTGAATTAAAATCCATTACCATATTCCTGTTACCAAGACAAGAATGTAAATATGCGATTACTTCCGCATGCATGCAGATCACCGCTAAATCAAGCACAGTGTGATAGGAAATTCAAGACTGTCATTAGTCTTCAATAACACAGAAACAACAATCAGTAGATTAAAATTTAGACCTAAAGTTTGCCAATGACCTATCCGTCTGTTAAGACTTTTACACTTGACGGTAAGTC
>NC_090727.1:144525948-144528448 GCF_036898095.1 Palaemon carinicauda | reverse complement strand
ATTTTCCTTTCCTTTGACCTCTTGGTCTTTCCTATACAGTATAGTAAATACTCAAAATATTAATATTTTTATGAGTCAGGTTAAACGAAGAAATCATTTAAGTAGAACACGTAGTCAGTTCGAAACTTCGGTTTTAGCGATACTTTTAGCCCTACTTTGGTAGACTAATAAAGTCGAAAAGATTCATAACTCTCGATATGAGAGAGAGAGAGAGAGAGAGAGGAGAGAGAGGAGAGAGAGAGAGAGAGAGAGAGAGAGAGAGAGAGAGAGAGAGAGAGAGAGAGATGAGAGAGAGAGAGGTAAATGTTCCAATTTTTCCATTTCTCGACAGAACATGTAAATGGCAAGAACTCCGTTTATTCATTTCCAATAACGATGCCTTTTTTACTCCAGAAGTTTGAACGGATTCTTTTTCTTCTTTCTTCCGCACAAGAAGAGAAGCTGAATTCCGAAGAATGCTCAAGAGGGGGAGGGGGATGGAAGGGAGGGAGATAGGGAGGGGAAGGGGTCTGGAAGGGAGGGGGAGGGGGGGGAGGGAAAGCCTCACCCGACAAAACTGTCCGGGGGAAATGAAGGAGGCAAAAGTTTTAAACCAATATAGAATCTAATGAGAATACGGCGTGAGGAGAGGGTTGAAATATTAGGCAACTTTGCCAGGGCAGCTGCCACAAGTGAGAAATATTCGGCACTTTCCAAAAATGCGGTGTATCAATTAGGGGGCATTTTAACCCCGGTCTCTCTCCTACTCCTTCCCCTACCTCCACCTAAGGGTAGAGAGAAGAGGGAGCCCTACCCCTCCTCCCCTAAGGGAAGAGAGAAGGGGGGCAGCCTTCCCCCAACCCCCTTCCTCCCCAACCCCATCCAAAGTCGGTATGATCAAAGGACATTCTTCAAAGTTCAGCGACTCTATCAAGTTCAATGAGATTTTTTTCCCTGGCTCGGTGCTCGTTAATACATTTGAAAACCATAACACTCTATCGAGCCTCACTTATTTCTAAGTATTTCTTTTCCTTCTAGTTATTAATGCGTCCGAGTTGTCGGTGACGAACACAAGCATAATCCTTAAATCAATGAATGGACTTATCACTTTCCCTGTAAGTCATTTAATTCAAAATTACTGAAAGTACTCAAAAAGCGATTGTAGATATGAAGATCACTTAATTCAATTGAAAATTGACAGGAGTATGTTTGAAAGGCGATTATGGATATGAAAAAAAAAAATCAATCGATCACTTTCTATAAAAATTATTTAATTCAAATTTGACAGGTGTACTTTAAAAAAAGCGACTGTGGATTGTGGATATGTTGAAGAATCAACCGACCACTTATTGTATAATTTATTCAACTTAAAAAAAAAAAAAAAAAAAAACTTGTGGATATAATGAAAAATCCTCCGATCACTTTAATACATAAGTTATTCAATTAAAAATTGACGAGAATACTTTGGTATAAAGCGATTTTGGATATGATGAAAAATCAACCTATCACTTTCTATATAAGCCGTTTGTTTCAATATTGACGGGAGTACTTTTAAAAAAGCGATTGTGGATATGAATAAAAATCAACCGATCACTTAATACATAAGTCATTCAAATTGAAAAGTGAGGAGAGCACTTTCAAATAGGCGATTGTGATTATGGTGAAAAAATCGCATAATACATAATTCATTCAACTGACAATTGACGAGTACTTTCAAAAGGCGATTGTGATTATGGTGAAAATCGCGTAATACATAAGTCATTTAACTGACAATTGACGAGTACTTTTAAAAGGCGATTGTGATTATGGTGAAAAATAGCTTAATATATAAGTCATTTAACTGACAATTGACGAGTACTTTTAAAAAGGCGATTGTGATTATGGTGAAAAATCGCATAATACATAAGTCATTCAACTGACAAAGTGACAATTGACGAGTACTTTTAAAAAGGCGATTGTGATTATGGTGAAAAATCGCTTAATACATAAGTCATTTAACTGACAATTGACAAGTACTTTTAAAAAGGAGATTGTGATTATAGTGAAAAATCAACCAATCAATCAAGACATCGTCTGGACTTCCCTACTAATCTTCAGCGTCTTAACGACAGCAATTGACGCATAATCAAAATCTTAAGAGCACGCGCGTTGCGTAAAGACTGTCCCAAAAATGATGAAAACGCCAAAACTTCCAAAAATGCCTACAGGCGACACGGCAGAACAGATGTGACGTCCAAAGTTTTGAAAGTTTAGTTTTTGGGGCGCATTGTGAGAGACTCCCAGAGAAATTATTGTTAAAGTTTCAAATGAGCGTTATTTTAGCGTTTTTAGTTCGGCGGCTAAGAGTAGTTGCAGGCAGTTGCAGTGTATCACGCTGGTTAATTAGGAAGATGCTAACGTTTAAGTAAAAAAAGAGGGAATATTAGATGATAATAACGTTTAAGAGCAGAAATTTTTATTTATTAGGATGATCTAACATTTAAGTTGAAAAATATACCTAAGATGATATTATGAGTAAAAA
>NC_090727.1:144509352-144525448 GCF_036898095.1 Palaemon carinicauda | reverse complement strand
TATTAATCCAACTTAGGCTACGCAGGTATATGACATATCAATTAGTTAGTTAATGAAACATTTTTCGCGAACGAAATCTCTGAAAATAACCAAACATACTACAAGACCCTTTTGACCTGACCCTTCGATTCTATTTACCCATCAAAATAACAAACAAGGCAATTAATAATACATAAATTCAATCAAAGCCAGGGAAAAGATACAGCTAATGAATATGCAGGAAAAGGTTCCATTCAGCTTTCCAATTAACTCGAAGAAAGAAAGGTAAAATTGACGATGACTTCGCTTATTGCTAATTCAATTTGCTGTCATCTTCGACTGGAGTCCGCTTCGTATTATTCTTAGGAAAATAAAAAAATAAACAAATTACTTTTTATCTACTAGGACAAACAATTTCATACTTTGAATCAGATCTAAGTAAAAATAGAGCCTTGGGAAATTGGCAAACATAAGTATAAAACACGAAGAACAATGGTGGATGAACAATAATATGTTTGAAAAGCCAATTACCGGCAAATGCGATGCATGACAAGATGAAAGTCATTTTAAACTTTTACTTTGGTCTTAAATCTAGTTCATTATCATGACTGGAAAAAAAGGGTAATACCTGGAAATACGTAGTAGAACATAGTGTTAGTTTATAACTGAATGACAGATTTCATTTCTATATTTAATTTGCTTATTATTTAGAAGGTTGATTAAATTATTTTGTAATAAGTTTTACATATAACATAGCAAGAACACATGGAAATTATGAGAGAGAGAGAGAGAGAGAGAGAGAGAGAGAGAGAGAGAGAGAGAGATTGCTAACATGGCAGTGGAAAGCTAACAATCTGTGCGATAGCTGAATCATAAAATACGGATATAATGCAAGGAGTATCTTGAACACATTGAAAACATAAAACTCAGGTAAACTGCGTTTGGAAAGTTTCAAAGGATTGAAAGAGGAAGATCTTAATAGAGGTCTCAAAGACAAATAATTCTCTGTGCTTAGGTAGAAGGAAATGTAAGAATGAACGTGATAAGTTATATGAGGAATTGACAAAAGCTAATATGAGAGAGAGAGAGAGGAGAGGAGAGAGAGAAGAGAGAGAGAGAGAGAGAGAATGATGAACAATCATGGCACAAAAGCTCTTAAGAAACCCCCAGCCTTTCACAAGGATGGTGAATCACAAGGATGGTGAATCACACGTTCAACCTTTATCAAAATGTAAAAAAAAAAAATTAAGATTAACAGCATACCAACAAAAGAGTCAACCCAAATCAGAATAACATTATACTTTAACAGGTAACTATGACAGTACAAAGATCGTGATATAATAGGAAACCGAATAATTTACTGACTAACCTTGAGATAATACTAATATAAGTAGCTACAGGTTGAAGGTTCAATATGATACTAATAAAAGTAGTTACAAGTTGAAGGGTCAAGATAATAATAATGATATTATTTAGAGGTTGAAGGGTTAAGATAACAATCATATAAATATGTACAGGTCAAAGGGTCAAGATAATACTAATATAAGAAGTTAAAGGTTGAAGGGTCAAGATATTATTAATATAAGTAGTTACAAGTTGAAAGGTCAAGATAATATTAATATACGTTGTTACAAGTTGAAGGGTCAAGATAATACTAATATTAGTAGTTACAGGATGAAGGGCCAAGATTATGCTAAAATAAGTAGTTACAGGTTAAAGGGTCAAGATGAAATTAATATAAGTAGTTACGGGTTGAAGGGTCAAAATACTAATATAAGTAGTTACAGGTTGAAGGGTCAAGATGATATTAATATAAGTAGTTACAGGTTGAAGGGTCAAAATACTAATATAAGTAGTTACGCGTTGAAGGGTCAAGATAATACTCAAATAAGTAGTTACAAGTTGAAGGGTCAAGATAATACTCAAATAAGTAGTTACAGGTTGAAGGGTCAAGATATTAATATAAGTAGTTACAGGTTGAAGGGTCAAGATAATACTAAAATAAGTAGTTACAGGTTGAAGGGTCAAGTTTATACTAAAATAAGTAGTTACAGGTTGAAGGGTCAAGATACTAATATAAGTAGTTACGCATTGAAGGGTCAAGATAATACTCAAATAAGTAGTTACAGGTTGAAGGGTCAAAATACTAATATAAGTAGTTACGCGTTGAAGGGTCAAGATAATACTCAAATAAGTAGTTACAGGTTGAATGGTCAAAATACTAATATAAGTAGTTACGCATTGAAGGGTCAAGATAATACTAAAATAAGTAGTTACAGGTTGAAGGGTCAAAATACTAATATAAGTAGTTACGCGTTGAAGGGTCAAGATAATACTCAAATAAGTAGTTACAGGTTGAAGGGTCAAGATAATACTAAAATAAGTAGTTACAGGTTGAAGGGTCAAGATGATACTAAAATAAGTAGTTACAGGTTAAAGGGTCAAGTTTATACTAAAATAAGTAGTTACAGGTTGAAGGGTCAAGATACTAATATAAGTAGTTACAGGTTGAAGGGTCAAGTTTATACTAAAATAAGTAGTTACAGGTTGTAGAGTCAAGATGATATTAATATAAGTAGTTACAGGTTGAAGGGTCACGAAAATATTAATATAAGTAGCTACAGGTTGAAGGGTCAAGATAATACTAATATAAGTAGTTACAGGTTGAAGGATCAAAATACTAATATAAATAGTTACAGATTGAAGGGTCAAAATACTAATATAAGTAATTACAGGTTGAAGGGTCAAAATAATACTAATATAAGTAGTTACAGGTTGAAGGGTCAAGATGATATTAATATAAGTAGTTACAGGTTGAAGGGTCAAGATAATACTAATATAAGTAGTTACAGGTTGAAGGGTCAAGTTTATACTAAAATAAGTAGTTACAGGTTGAAGGGTCAAGATGATATTAATATAAGTAGTTACAGGTTGAAGGGTCAAGTTTATACTAAAATAAGTAGTTACAGGTTGAAGGGTCAAGATGATATTAATATAAGTAGTTACAGGTTGAAGGGTCACGAAAATATTAATATAAGTAGCTACAGGTTGAAGGGTCAAGATAATACTAATATAAGTAGTTACAGCTTGACGGGTCAAGATAATGCTAATATAAGTAGTTAGAGGTTGAAGAGTCAAGATAATATAAGAAGTTACATGTTGAATGACCAAGATAACATTAACATAAGTAGTTACAATTTAAATGGTCAAGATAAAACTAATATAAGTAGTTATTGGTTGAAGGTTCGTATAGTTAAGGATAAAGGGAATAAAGCAGATGTGCATAATGCAAAAAGTATTGGAGAAAAATTTGCGACAGACAATGTATATCAATAAAATATAAGAAATGTATAAATATGAATAGGATAAAACACATTTTTAAGAAACCACAGTTAGGAAAGGAGATAACTGGGATTTCAAAAACGAATACTACGATTTGCTTTCACATTTGAATGATAGCTTTACAGGAATTTAGAATGTGAACGATTTGTTGGTGGTGTGATTAAGAATCTTGTGTTATTTCTTATTATTGGCAGGTTTAAGAAAACAGTATTAGAGATTAGAATGCATTACGCTTAATAAGAGTCTTCAAGGATAATAGAGAGAGAGAGAGAGAGAGAGAGAGAGAGAGAGAGAGAGAGAGAGAGAGAGAAGATTAAGTTCAAATGAATGGGAATTTTGATAGGGTGATGATAGTGATGAACAAGATCTGAAATGACAAAAGCAATAAAAAAGGGTCACAAGTAAAATAACAGTAAAACCCTGAGTCCTATTTGAAGAGCGAGGAATAGAGTGAAGACCTCTACCGCGGCAGCTCATTTCTCGACCTTTTGCTCGACCTTGACCTTGACCTTTGACCTTAACATGTATCAATTGGCGTGGATTTTCATACACTCAAATATGAACCAAGTTTGAAGTCTCTATGTCAACAATGTCCAAACTTATGGCTGATTACGTGAAATGGACATTTTGCTTGACCGTGACCTTGACCTTCCAAAATTTATCAATTTCCAGCTTTTTACATAACAGTTAATCCTTGCAAGTTTCATTACTCTACGATTAAAATTGTGACCAGGAGGTTGTTCACAAACAAACACACACATTCAAACATACAGGGGCGAAAATATAACCTCCTACCAACTTCGTTGGCGGAGGTAATTAAGAAAAGAGCATAATGACTTCCACTGACAGGAAGAGTATTGAGGTTCAGTTGTCATGCTCCAAAGGGGGTGGCGAGTGGAAATCCCTACAAAACCTGCACGTCTCAAAATTGTTTTGAAAAGAGGTGAAAGATTGTAAACATTAATTAAATCAATTTGAAAATGATTGTCATCAAATTTCAATGCGCAATATATATACAGTATATATATATATATATATATACAGTATATATATATATATATATATATGTGTGTGTGTGTGTGTGTGTGTGATTTTTTTTATCTCAACTGGAAAGAAAAGCAAGAAAAAGGACAAACAAAAATTGTACAGAAACATGAATGGCGAAAGACTCTGTTGATGTTTGTCAGCTGTCAGTTACGCTTCAAACAAAAAAGGGAAACTCTTTATTGATGCATTTTATTTGACTGCAGCAGCGTTGTTATGTCTATAAACAGCGACCAATTTCAGCTATTTTCTAATATAAAACATAAAAGAATTAAATACATAAGAATATATACTAAAATTGCTTCAATCTAAGACCAAACTTGATTTTCTTATAAACTAATAAATAACAAGTTGAGATCGAATCTAATTATAGAAGAACAAACGTAATTCATGAACCTTAGACTGGCAAATCTTAATGCAAAACCAATATAGAGGGGGACAAATAAAGCAAATTCTTTTTATTACATTTTAATACATTAGTAAGTCATATACTTCAAACTTTCAAGATATGAGCCCGCAATAACGTATAGTTCTATCACTCTTTACAGTTTTGATATTATTTTGGGCATAGTATAGTACTTTTCAAAACGAAATTCTAATAAATATGAGGGTATTACATGGTACCTTTTATCAAGCGAAATTTCTTATTGAATGTTGGGGCTTCACGAAAGAAGTGTTTTTCATCAATCAATTAATCATAAAAACGTAGGTGTGACCTGAGAAAGTACATTATTGTTAACATACAAGTGTCAGGCGACAGAGGGAAATTTAAATGTGAACTAAAATCAAGAGTACGATAATGGTCACTTGTGCAAAAATGAAATACGATAAAGGTCACTTTTGAAAAAAAAAATTAAAATGATAGAAGAATGAACAAAACTGGAAAGCACCACTAACCAAATCAGGCACACGTGCAATAATGTCACAAGGGAAACAAGTTAATTTTCTGACTAAAAACCCTCTGAAAATCATACGTTATACAAGGTGCATTGCGTCATTTGAAACATTGGGAGCAATGACGTCAGAGATATGCAACGCCTTGAAGAGTCATCGGTCTTGTGAATTCTATATTCCAGCTTTAAAGTGTCACATTTCCAGATCAAATAATGACTATGATTAGGAAGTTAAATACAAAATTGTAAAATAAAAAAGTTCAATTCCATATTAAAATAATTGGTGATTATACTAGGTAGTAGGTTGGCCAGGGCACCAGCCACCAGTTAAAGACACTACTGCTAGAGAGTTGTTGGGTCCATTAACTGGCCAGACAGTAATATATTGGATCCCTCTCTTAAGTTACGGCTCATTTTGTCTTTGCCTACACATACACCGAATAGTCTGGCCTATTCCTTCCACATTCTCCTCTGTCCTCACACAACAGACAACACTGGTACTACCAATCATTTTTCTTTGCACCAGGGGGTTAACTACAGCAATATCATTATTCAGTGGCTACTTTCCTCTGGTAATGGTAGAAGAGACTCTTTAGCTATGGTAACCAGCTATTCTAGGAGAAGGACACTCCAAAATCAAACCATTGTTCTCTAGTCTTGGGTAGTGCCATAACCTCTGTACCGTGGTCTTCAACTGTCTTGGATTAGAGTTCTATTACTTGAGGGTACACTTGGACACCCCGTTCTATCTTATTTCTCTTCCTCTTGCTTGTTTGGAAGTTTTTATAGTTTATATATAAAAGATCTAATTTAATGTTGTTACTGTCCTTAAAATATTTTATTTTGATTATTTATTATTTCTCTTGTAGCTTATCTATTTCCTTATTTCTTTTCCTCACTGGGCTATTTTTCCCTGTTGGAGCCCTTGGGCTTATAGCATTTTGCTTTTCCAACTAGGGTTGTAGCTTGGCCTTTAATAATAACAATAATAATAACAATAAAAATAACAATAATAATAATAATAATAACAATAATAATAATATTAATAATAATAATAATAATAATAATAATAATAATAATAATAATAATAATAATAATATACAGGGTAATTGATGCCAGAGTAAAACAAAAGTAGCAGTTTCTCATTAAAAGAAAACACTAAGTATCTGAGAGCTACAAACAAGGGGCAGTTTGTGAGCAACATAATTTGAGATAGAGAGAGAGGAAAGCCATCAAAACCCCGAGTTTCTGTCTTCATTAGGGACGTGAGGATTTGAAAGGCAATCATGCAGTTCTGATTAGAACGATTCTCAGCTTTTCGTCTCTCTCCATTCTTCGGAACAAATGAAAACTAGCCAAATGATACACGACTACCCCCGCATCTGGCCGTCTCAGAAATCCAATGACATTTATCAGGACATTAAATAGTAATTAAAACAGGCAGTTTGAAATGCGTACGTTTGTCAGAACTTGGGCGAGCGCAGAAGACGAGTACCGACGGAATGTTGGTCAAAATACCACTTCGCAATGTTTCACTATTCGGTTCGCTAATGGACAAGGTGTCTCTCTTATCAGTAGTGCTACTGCTACGGCCATTGAGATACGGCAGGAAAAATTGTATTACAATGGTTACATTAAAAGAAATTCATCTAATTATTACTCAGTTTTAGAAAATAATTGAAGGTGATGTACAAAAGAATTAACTAAATTTACCTTTTAATTACATAAATACAGAATACACGGGTTCGAATTACTCGAAAAATATATGTCTTTATACTGTATATATATATATATATATATATATATATATATATATATATATATATATATACGTATATATACATTCATACATGTAAACTACAGATATATATTTATATCATATATATACACAAGTGTGAACACAAATTATAATTTGTATATGTATGTACCATTCGGCAGTACTTGATATCTTTCAATCTATCAGTCAATTAATCAATCATTATCACCACTCAGACTGGCAATAGATATTTACCCTCCACCTCCACCTCTCTCTCTCTCTCTCTCTCTCTCTCTCTCTCTCTCTCTCTCTCTCTCTCTCTCCTCTCTCTCTCTCTCTCTCTCTCTGTGTGACATTTCAGCAGGCCATAGAGATCAATATACAAGTACATTTAAACTATGTCAACACAAGGCATTGCAATGATGAACTATTGACCTTGTTCCTCTGTCAACTAAACACCCGTAAACTCTTCTAAAGAATAGTCGAGGGCTACAGGGACTTTCCATAAGATCGGTCCCATAGTCGACTTCGCAGCAAATCGGAGAACGGCTTACTCTCTTATGTATGATTGGTTGACATTTCCTTATCTAGCTTGATGCTGTTTCTCTTTATGCTTGGTTTATTATTAGTAGCAGAAGACTAGTTTTGAAGATGTTACGATGACTGAAAATCTCATTCACGAGAGAGAGAGAGAGAGAGAGAGAGAGAGAGAGAGAGAGAGAGAGAGAGAGAGAGAGGAGAGAGAGAGAGATTGCATATATTTTAAAGAAAAGGTACACAAGACCAAGAATCATTATGTCCTCATAAGTTATTTATAGCTTTATATACAAAATCACATATTTAATGAGAGAGATATCGCATTTTTTTTCAAGAAAAGGTACACAAAACCAAGAATTATCACGTCATAATAAATTATCTATAGCAATAAACAAAACCACACATTCAGAGAGAGAGAGAGAGAGAGAGAGAGAGAGAGATCGCATATTTTTTTAAAGAAAAGGTACACGAGACCAAGAAGCATTACCTCCTAACAAATTACCTTCAATTATTCATTCGCAACCATAAAGCAAAGTATTATCATATCAAGGCGGATACCTGGTTTTGGCCAACATTTGCATATAAAAGAGGCAATCAATCAGGAAGGGCTAAAGCAAAAAAAAAAAAAAAAAAAGTCGGGAAAAGGTGTGGTCACCCGAAAAGATCTTTAGGCTTAAAGAGATCACAAAAACAGATGGTGCGTCCTCCCTCGATTCATCTCGAATTCAGGTTGGCCCCGGTCCCCCCCTTCCCCCCCACCCACCCCATTACCTACAAACCCAGCTTGGAAACCGGATATTATTTGTCATCCAACCTTGAAATACAATACGATTATTTAATATACATGCATATTTCATTTTACTATATAAAAACATCTTTGGTTTTATTACGGATTACACTTCAACTTTTCTTCACAGAATAATTTCTCATTATATATTTTGATAGTTGATGAAAACTAGGTAATGGCTAATCACAAGCAGAAAGATGCTTAAGGAAAAATAAAACTTTTTATTTTTTGATTCATGTTTTTAATAGCCTCAATCACCTCGGCTATTTGAAATACATATACGGGAATATCGGATTAAAGTAGCCAAAAATTCTTTTTAGTCATTTCCTTACAGTAACAATAAAACGAACATGAAGCTTCTGATGGTAGCAATAAATAAGCTTATACTTTCCGTTCTCATAATACAGAATATTTTTTCTATACAACTATTTCATTACTTTACTTGTGCTAATTTTATCTGCTTCAATAATGCATAACCTTTTGAAAATAGTTACCATTATAGGTAATTTGTCTGACTTGAATTCTTAATACCTTCCATCCTTAGAGCAATATAGAAATCAAACCCATACTTCATTCATGCTACCCCCTTGTCTGGAGGGGGGGGGGGAGATGTAAGCAGCTAAAAAGGGGGGCAACGCTTGTCCGTTTACGTATCTAAATTGGTCATTAAAATATCCCATTTTTGCTATATATCTGAAAGCTTATTACAAAGCTTCCTTACAAGAGATGACAAGTCATCTATCAGCAGCCCCAACACGAGGGTCTCTCTCTCTCTCTCTCTCTCTCTCTCTCTCTCTCTCTCTCTCTCTACTGACAATCATACAGTATTTCATCTGTCAGAAGCCTAAACGGTGTAGTAGGCCTCGCCATTCGAGTCCGAAGGAACTTCCCTTTAGCGGTGATTGATTAGACGAACGGGTTGTTTGGCGTCCCACAATAGTCCCTGACGTCACAAACAGACGTCATCGACTTTTCTCTGGGAAAAAAAATATTGTCCTTAATGTCCTTTTAAACTGAAGTTAAGAAGTGGAGGGGAGAGGAGGGACAGGACCAAACTTCGAAGATATATATATATATATATATATATATATATATATATATATATATATATATATATATATATATATATATATATTACGTCTATATATATATATTTATATATATATATATATATATATATATATATATATATATATATGTGTATATATATATATATATATATATAATATATATGATAATATATATATATATATATATATATGTATATATATATATATTATCTTAAAGTAATGCATTGTATTTCCATATATTTTCGTTGTGAAAAAGCGATTGTCTACCGTCAATGAACCCGCTGCCCAGCCACTATTATTATTATCATTATCATTATTACTAGCCAAGCTACAACCCTAGTTGGAAAAGCAAGATGCTATAAGCGCAAGGGCTCCAATAGGGTAAAATAGCCCAGTGAGGAAAGGAAATAAGGAAATAAATAAATGATGAGAACAAATTAACAATAAATCATTCTAAAAACAGTAACAACGTCAAAACAGATATATCTTATATGAAATATAAGAAGACTTATGTCAGCCTGGTCGACATAAAAACATTTGCTCCAACTTCGAACTTTTGAAGTTCTACTGATTCAACCATCCGATTGGGAAGATCATTCCACAACTTGGTCACAGCTGTAATAAAACTTCTAGAATACTGTGTAGTATTGAGCCTCATGATGGAGAAGGCTTGGCTATTAAAATTAACTGCCTGCCTAGTATTACGAACAGGATGGAATTGTCCAGGAAGGTGTGAATGTAAAGGATGGTCAGAGTTATGAAAAATCTTATGCAACATGCATAATGAACTAATTGAACGACGGTGCCAAAGATTAATATCTAGATCAGGAATAAGAAATTTAATAGACCGTAAGTTTCTGTCCAACAAATTAAGATGAGAATCAGCGGCTGAATACCAGACAGGAGAACAATACTCAAAACAAGGTAGAATGAAAGAATTAAAACACTTCTTCAGAATAGATTGATCACCGAAAATCTTGAAAGACTTTCTCAATAAGCCAATTTTTTTGTGCAATGGAAGAAGACACAGACCTAATGTGTTTCTCAAAAGTAAATTTGCTATCGAGAATCACACCTAAAATTTAATAGAGTCATACAAAGTTAAAGAAACATTATCAATACTGAGATCCGGATGTTGAGGAGCCACAGACCTTGACCTACTTACAATCATACTTTGAGTTTTGTTAGGATTCAAATTCATACCCCATAATTTGCACCATGCACTAATTTCAGCTAAATCTCTATTAAGGGATTCACCAACCCCAGATCTACATTCCGGGGATGGAATCGATGCAAAGAGAGTAGCATCATCTGCATATGTAACAAGCTTGTTTTCTAGACCAAACCACGTCACGTGTATATAGTATGAAAAGTAATGGGCCAAGAACACTTCCCTGTGGTACACAAGATATCACATTCCTATACTCACTATGGTGTCCATCAACAACAACTCTTTGAGACCTATTACTTAAAAAATCAATAATAATGCTAAGAAACGACCCACCCACTCCCAACTGTTTGAGTTTGAAAACAAGGGCCTCATAATTAACACGGTCAAAGGCAGCACTAAAATCAAGGCCAATCATACGAACTTCCTGACCACAATCAACGGATTTCTGTACAGCATTGGAGATTGTAAGAGGGGCATCATATGCTCCAAGGCCTTTACGAAAACCATATTGCAAACTAGGGAATAGATGATTACCTTCAGCAAACCTATTATTACGTTTTGACAGAAAATGTTCAAAATCTTTAGTTAATATGGGAGTTATGGAAATTGGGCGGTAAACGATTGGACTTGAGCTACCACAAACACATTTACATAGAGGAATAACATTACCAATTCTCCAAGTGCTAAAAGCTCTTCATCTTGCTAACTTGCGCAAAATAACAGGTAACTTTGGAGCTAAGAAATCTGCAGTCTTTATAAAAAACAAAGGAAAAATACCATTTGGGTCTACACCTACATAAGCATCAAGGTCCTTCAACAGAGCTGATGCTGGACTCAGCATTATGAAGATATATAATGTCCTTAGGTCTTACCGCCACGACCATCTCTTACATTACCGGCACTACTGTTGGTATTGGTACACTATAAGTAACATATAAAACTCTCGGACTCAGCTGTTTTCTACCTTCACTCATTACCAACACTTTGAAGCTCTAAATGTTTCTGTCTTCCAATGTATTTACAGTCGGAAAATCTCTCTAAATTTGAACGGAAATATGTCCACAAATGACTAAGTCTTTTACAACCACAAACGAACTCTGGTAGGTCTTGCTCGTTCCAGTTCCTTTCGTATAATTCAATAACGAGAATAGAAACTGACTGATTACCCAAAAAATATAAAATTGAAATAAGATTAACTTATTAAAAAAAGCAAAAACAAGATATACTCCAAATGAGAAAATAAATAAAGAAACAATTGCGATGTATATATATATATATATATATATATATATGTATATATATTATACTCTGAAGAAGTGTGTATTTAAATGCACGATAGCGCTAGATACTAAAGTATTTAATTTTTTTCCTACTGGCTTTTGCTGTGTATATGTAGGTGTGTATGTATGTATATATATATATATATATATATATACACATATATATATATATGTGTGTATAATATATATATATATATATATATATGTATATACATTTGTACAATTATATCAAAATTTACATATAAAATTCATAAAGGTTACCGATAGGAAAATTAAAACAAAGAGAGAGAGAGAGAGAGAGAGAGAGAGAGAGAGAGAGAGAGAGAGAGAGAGAGAGAGAGAGAGAGAGAGAGAGACTACAAAATACCGATTGGCAAAGCGATAAAAGACGCGTCTGTTGATCCAAGTTGCAAGCGCTTTCTGAACTTTTCGGGACAATTCTGGTGTGTTCAATACAGAGTGAATCGAAAAAGTTTTCGCGATGCAAAACTCTGAAGTTAAACGTAGACTCATTAGACCAATGTTGGACCTTATTGTGTGTGACATGGAACTGCAAAAAAAAAAAAAAAAATAAAAAAGAAAAAAAAATGTGAATTCAAAGAGGGAAGTATCCAAAGATTAATCATAATATAATTGTCTCGAGATATTAATATGGAAGGAGGTAGGTAGTTGCTTTACGTAATCTATATAACACTTAATTTCTTATGAATATTCATTTTATATTTACCCCCGCCAATGAAGTTGAAATGAGGTTATTTTTTCGCCCATGTGTGTGTATGTGTGTGTGTAGTGAGTAATAAAACTTGCGGGGATTAACTTATGTAAAAAGCTGGAAATTATTAAATTTTGAAAAATCAAGGTCAAAGGTCAAGCTCACGGTCAAGCAAAATGCCCAATTCACGTAATCAGACATAAGTTTGGACATCGTTGTCACAGACTTCAAACTTTGTTTATATTTGCATGTATAAAAATCCACGCCAATTAATACACGTTAAGGTCAAAGACCAAGGTCAAAATCGGCCAAAAGTTCGAGAAATAAGCTTCCGCGGCGGAGGTTTGCGCTCTACTGAGTGCCCCTCTAGTTTTATACCTAATTTCATTCATTTATCTGACATTCTGGGAATCCATGCCATTCACAGGCAGTCGAAGATAATCTTGAAAAAATCTCAAGATCACATAAAAGTAACAAGACAATATTTTTTTCAATAGTATTTTAATATAAGTGGGACTATTAGATGCCATTTTCCCCTCTCAACTGAGAAGGCCAGAATAATCTATCTGCCTAATATTCTGGGGACCTAAATAGGTCACCCTTCCACGCTCCAACCTTAGTCACTATTATCACACGCATCAGAGCTCTCTTCTTGGTATAACTAGTTAATATATTTCTTAACGAATGATCTGTAACTTCTGGTCGATTCCCTCATTCGATGAGCCTTGGATGAGAGCCAGCACCTACTTGTGCCTATGCATATTGTATGTATATCGATATGTTACCCTTATCCCTGCGTCAAACGCGAAAGGCATAAGTTCGAATCCTTGCAAGGGTAAATGCACGTAACATATGTATATATCCTTTCGGGTGGGAGTTCAGGCTCCTGGTATCTCAGGATCTTCACATGGGTAAGGTTGCGGGTCTCTCCCTTTTCCTCGACCACAACATATGCTGGTACCTATAGTCCATTTCTTTTATCGAGGCATTTTTGCACTGACTCGCAGCGGTGCCCTTTTAGCTCGGAAAAGTTTCCGGATCGCTGATTGGTTAGAATTATCTTGCCCAACCAATCAGCGATCCGGAAACTTTTCCGAGCTAAAAGGGCACCGCTGCGAGTCGGTGCAAATATGCATCGCTAAAAGAAATGGACTATAGTTACAACATAAAGGCCTTGCTATCAATAGCCAGTGATCAAAAGAGGCCCCAGAAATTTACAGCATTGCACTGAACCACTTGGCCTAGGCAACGCCATCCCAACCTAAACTAAAAGAGGCGTTTCCGTGGATTTCATCAAATCAAAGCATGGTGGAAACACAGGACCACGAAGCAAAATTTTTCGGCGAAACTAACTAAATTACATCGGCATGATAGGAATTTCTTACCAATTATCATAATATTGAAACAATGCCAAACTAGAAACTAAGCTTTTCATGTACATAATTATATACAAAATACTGTCAACCAGCAATTTAATTAACGTTACTAAAGTTGCAAGAGCTACGATCTCACGACTACAAATGGTTGACGTAAAAGTTAATTCAATTACTTCTCCTGGAGTAGGTACTTGTTACGCAATGGGTAACGCATGAAGCAACTTATGATCAACAATAGTGAGAAAATGTACAATGAATTTATTCCGAAGGGAAGGGAAAATCTGCCCTGTTAAAAACCTTAAGGATGGAAAAGGTGCAATAGATAGAGATTGACAGTACTGGAAATGAATTTACTGTGGAGCGTATGTCAAAAAAGAGACCTGTAGTGGCCCGTAAGGAAAATTTGGTTGTAAGGCTTACTGTATTAGGAATACAGTTCACCATACAGAAGTGAAACAATGCTTATATGCAAGATGTGAACGTTGCAATCTTGAAAATGAAGGGTGACATGTTAATGTTAAAGCCTATGTATAGACGTGAAGGTTTTTAAAATTATGGGATTTGCCCATTGACTAAAATAAGGATATAGATGAGGGTAAAGCTACTGGACTTTTTTACCGAAGTTCTTTCCTTTTAGGAGAAATCACCTATTACAAATAATAATAATAATAATAATAATAATAATAATAATAATAATAATAATAATAATAATAATAATAATAATAATAATAATAATAATAATAGGAAGATCCATTATTCAATTTTCACAAAATTATCTAATCTATCTTTCCGGTAAGATCCGGACATGAAACTAAAACTAATTGGTTATTTATTACTTAGGCATTTCAACCAAAGACTATCGGGAAATGTTAATTCATGATCATTGGCTTTACAATAAAGGATTGAAGTCTAAACCACACAATAAAATGACGGAGTAAGAACGCAACTTTACTTGCCAGGGTAAAGGGTAAACATGTACAGCACGCAGCGCCCAACACAAGAAAAAATGGGATCGATGGTTCAATGGCCACATCTTATAATAGCATTCAGAAAACCCACCATAAAAAGATTTCAAGTTTAACTTGATAAATCGTTTTGTCAATTCCACCACATCTTATAATAGCATTCAGAAAACCCACCATAAAAAGATTTCAAGTTTAACTTGATAAATCGTTTGGTCAATTCCACCTCCATATTGTCGATAGTACACAAAACAGGCGTGTATAAAGGATATAATTATAATTACTATTATTATTTTCATTATTAGCTATCTAGAAAAGAGAAATGTTATAAGCCCTAAAAGAGAAGGAAACATTTCCAAAATGAATCATACCAACCAACACAAACATTTATATTTAAGTTAAATTTTCTGAAATCTAATATTCTAACAATAGCGAACCAATCCATTCTCGCTCCTATGGATTCCCTCTAACCCCAAATATAACTTCCTATTTCTCACAAAATCAAATAGTTAGCTGTCATTTACGATGTCAATCTTTTGGTAACATTTTCGTATAAATTCGCATCAAAACCATTTTTTTTTCTTTGCTATCAATTTAATCAAACTAACACAAACAACCAAACCAAATTATTACACTGTTTGTCCCAAGGGAGGCGGAAAGGATTGAACATCAAAACTCTTTTGTTGATGCGTTAAATATTAAGCAATCTTTTTTTCCATTGTAAAATGAGGATTTAAAATAAAATGACAATGATCCCGGTTTACTTTATCATATCATATAACGTAACTTAAATAATAGCGACAAGTAACTTTTCCATTATTACAATTGAGATTATGTTTATTGTAAGCGTTGTTGAAACATTTGTCTCTAAAAAAAATAAATGCTTTGATTTCAATTGAAATGTCATATTGTATTGTACTTATAAATATGGATTAGTAGGAAAATTTCTTACGCAATGCCTTCATATCACTGAAAAAAAAAAAACTCATAACTTACAAAAAAAAAAGAAAAAAAAAAAAAAAAAAACCACCACCACCAACTAATCCTGAAAAAAAAACAAACGTCAAATGCATTTACAAGAAAAATATTAAAACAAACAAATACAACAAAGTGCAAAAACAACATAATCAAGTTTAAAAAGAGACCGTTGTCCCTCTGTCTCCAAAATGTATGCAATCAGGGTCCAC
>NC_090727.1:144494352-144504352 GCF_036898095.1 Palaemon carinicauda | reverse complement strand
ATTTAGAGGAACTGAGTGTTTGGAAAGTCTAAGAGAGTGGAGCAGACTCTGCAAGATGTGATACTTTGCTGTGACAAAGATGGATCTCGTCTACTTAATTGCTACTTGGGGATGGAGAGGATTTACTGTTAATTATTTTTTTTCTTTTAATTTTGGTTTATTTTATCAGGGCGTGTTAACCTAAATAGATGTTATAATTAGGCCATGCACATACATAAACTCTCTCTCTCTCTCTCTCTCTCTCTCTCTCTCTCTCTCTCTCTCTCTCTCTCTCTCTCTCTAGCCAAAAGTACCTGTTAACATCGAATTCACCCTGCCATGGAATCTCAAGACCAAAAAGGAAATTCCTTTATGATAAATATTTCTGCCCGGCCAAGGACTCGAACCTATGACTGATAGAAATAAGAATAAACATCACACTGTCTAGAGTCTACCCAACTCCAATTTTCATGACCCGATCACGTTGCCCACCGCGATCCACAGACCATCCAAACGTTAGTGTTGTTGTTCTATGAGCTATCATCATTATCATAATAATCAGCCGTTACTAGTTCCACTACAGAACAAAGGCCTCAGACATGTCCTTCTATTTGCGTCTGTTTATGGTCTTTGTATGCCAGTCCACAGCCTCAAACTTTCATATTTCTTTAATGCATCGTCTTCTCTTCCTTTCCCTGCTTCTTTTGCAATCTCTCGGTACCAATCCTGTTATTCATAAAGTCCATCTATTATCTGCCATTCTCATTACATGTCCTGCTAATGTCCATTCGTTTTTCTTGCATGTTGTTTAAAATATTCTCTACTTTAGTTTGTTTTCATATCCATGTTGCTATCATTATTCTTTGTCTTGCTCTATCAGTTCTAACTAACCTATGCTCTAAGGCTTTAGTAAGGAACCAAGTTTCTGATGCATAAATCAAAACTGGAATGGCCATCTATTTTAATACTTTTCTTTTTAGAGAAAGTGGTATATTACTTTTCATAATCTCATGTTTGCCAAAAGCTCTCCATTCCATGAGCTATGGTAATATATATATATATATATATATATATATATATATATATATATATATATATATATATATATATATATATATATGTGTGTGTGTTTGTGTGTGTACATCTTTATCGACTCTTTCCTTAAATGTTCATCTCATTCTACCGTTATCTACATTCCTTCTTTCTTGGCAATCTCTTAAAACGCGTTTAGTTCTCCTTATCATATCCAATTACATAATTCATTTTATAAAAACCTCTTTGCTCTACATACCTAATGAAAGCTTATAACAAACTGCTTATATCAAGATTTTCTTGAATGCTCTCAACATGAAAAATATTCACGTATCAAAACACTAAAATCTCATTTTGAGTTAATTATTTACTCCTTTATTATTCTCCTAACTACAACCTGCGTCTTTCCCTTCCCTATCTGCACAAGAGCCCTCACAACCTATAATTACGCGAGAGGCGGAATCAGGAGCCTAATTATGGCCGAGTTATTAAAACACCTGAAAATAAGGCCGACAGAATTTTTTTCCCTTTGCCCAGGTAATCAATATGGTGTTTACGCGAGCAAGTTACCTGGCCGTAGAAGATAGCCGAGTTTTAAACAGGTAAAGGGACCACCTGTCGAGTTTTAAGTTGTTAACTACGAAGCAATTTTAGTTTTATACTTCTTCCTTACCTGCTGCTTTCAGGAAAAGAAAAAAAAAAGGCTCGTTTGACAGACCTTAATGAAGAAGAGGGGGTGGGAGGGTTTACGGAAAGGCCTTTTCTCAAAATAAAAAAATAAAAAACCTCTTTCTCCTTCCAACCCGTGAGGTTATTGCCAACGTTTTGGGGGGACATTTTCAGCAGTTTTCTCGGAGTTTCCTCACAGAGAAAATTGGGATGACGATAATATCATTTTACCGTCTCCCTACGGTTAATTGAAGCGTGAAATAAATTTCTGCCGATTATCAAGGTTTTATTCATGTTTCCGTCAATCAGTTTGTCCTCTAGAAATTGGAGTGGGGGCGCGAACACACACACAGACATATGGATATATGCAGATATTAACATTGATTAAAATCCCGAGTGTTACTGAGATATGATATATATATATATATATATATATACATATATATATATATATATATATATATATATATATATATATATATATAGTCAGAGAGAGAGAGAGAGAGAGAGAGAGAGAGAGAGAGAGAGAGAGAGAGAGAGAGAGAGAGAGAGAGAGAGAGCTGTTACTCTTGTAAACGCTTTTGAACTTCTTTACCTGCTTATGCAGTTTCTCTTTACTGTCCCGAACCAGCTCAGTATCCACTACAAACGTCATACATTTCATACTCCATCCATGACTCTGTTTCGCGTTCCCACAACTATGCGCTTACATCAGCAGTTCTTTTTCTAACCCCTTGCAACACTCCAGCTATGAATATAAGGCACGGCCATTGAAACATAACATACCTTATCCCAGCCCAACATAAGCTTCTCTTCCAACAAAAGAGCCTTTATTTGCTTTCAATATCCTACCCTCTGTATAGACACTCCCACCATCTCCATATCAATGTTTTATCAATTTATAATACTGTTTGAGTAGTTTCAAGCATGCCACATCCAGCGTTTTTGTCTTCTTTCAAATTTTTCATGTTAACATTTAATAAACACTTCACATACGCACCCTCTTCCTTGTCTAAACCACAACTGCTCCTCTAAGTAGCTTTATGCTCCCTACCATTCTTGTGGTCACCTTTACCACCTTTACTTTTGCACTAAATTTGTACAGCCTGGGCACTGCTGTCAGGACATTATTATTATTATTATTAGTATTATTATTAAATGCTAAGCTACAACCCTAGTTGGAAAAGCAGGATGCTATAAGCCCAGGGGCCCCAACAGGGAAAATAGCCCAGTGAGGAAAGGAAATAAGGAAATAAGGAAAAATAGAACATTTTAGGAATAGTAACAATATCAAAATAAATATTTCCTATTTAAACTATAAAAACTTTAACAGAACAAGAGGAAGAGAAACTAGATAGAAAAGTGTGCCCAAGTGTACCCTCAAGCAAGAGAACTCTAACCCAAGGCAGTGTAAGACCATGGTACAGAGGCTATGGCACTACCCAAGAATAGAGAACAATGATTTGGTATAAAGATATTTTCTATTGCAAGGATGAGGAGCATCTAGTGATAGTTTGTACACCCTATGTGGGAGGAAACGCCTACTGAATGGTAGATGAGCCTCCTCTCCTAGGGCCATGGGCAAAAAGTTTAATGCTATAGGGTAAAGCAAATTATAACTTCCATGCCTCCCCTTCTAGAGTGACTTCCTTGTCTCTTTTTCCAGCATGAAACTCAAAAACCACTTAAGGCGTCAGGCCTGCAGCCCCATTCCAACGACTATTTTTTTACATAAACACACACACACATGTTTGTGCATAAAAATAATGTACAATATATACACACATATACTATGTGTACAAATCTTGGCTAATCATAAGATTGTTCATTATAATGATGATAGATAATTATCAATCACTCATTCATTCACGATTAATTACATAACTTGTTGAACTATATTACCATAACCTTTACAGTTTACAACATATCGACACAATCGAATGTATATCAAACGGAGGAAAATATCAGTTGGTAGCCATCTCTTCCAGAGAAAATGCACAATTCATGAAAATCATAATAAACGAAGCAGCAAGTCGACTAGACAGATTTTTCCGCGACAATTAGTGATCTCTCTCGATATCCATGACGATTCCCAGCTAAATTCTTTTTCTTACTTTAACCTTCTGTAAATCTAACAGCTAATATTTTATCATTAAAAATTTCATGCTAAAGGTTAACGGCTGTATATAGAAAAATTCCAATCAGATCTTATAAACTGTGGTGGCCGATGTGGTAACGTCCCTAACTGATGAACGCCAGACTGGGGTTCGAGTCCCGCCCAAACTCGTTAGTTTCTTTCGTCGCTGTAACCTCACCCTCCTTGTGAGGTAAAGATGGGGGGTTTGGAGGAGCCTATAAGTCTATCTGCTGAGTCTTCAGCAGCCATTGCCTGGCCCTCCTTGGTGGTGAGGGGACTTGGGCGCTTATCATATGTCTATATGGTCAATCTCTAGGGCATTGTCCTGCTTGATAAGGCAATGTCACTGTCCCTTGCCTCTACAATTCAAGAACGGCCTTTGAACCTTTAAACGAAAGTAAGATTTATTTCTAAACATTAATCAATATATAAACTTTCTCCCCTTTACCCTTCTGTAAATCTGAAAACTGATATTTTACCATTGACACAATTTTCTACCCTTGGTTAGTGGCCGCATATAAATGCATTCATAGCAGGACTTAAAAATGCAGAAACGAAAGTCAATATTTATTTATAAACACTAATCAATATACAAAAATATATCTTTGACCCTATGAGATATACTTTTCAAAAATGGAAATAGTGAAAACACCCCTATGTTTACCATTAAGAATATTTCCATAAGACACTGAATAATGAAGGTTTTCTACACGAACCTTACGATCACATAAAACTGACAGTCATGAGACTGAATATCTCTGTAAAATAATCCATGAACGCTTATTTTAATTACTAGCTAAGCTACAACCCTAGTTGGAAAAGCAGGAAGCTATAAGCCCAAGGGCTCAAACAGGGAAAAACAGCCCAGTCAAGAAAGAAAATGGAGAAATAAACTACACGATCAATAATGAATAACTGATATAAAATACCTAAAGTTCAGTAACATTAAAATTGTCAGATATAAACTATGAGAAGAGACTTATGTCAGCCTAGAAACACTGTTCTATCACCATTTTAAGTTTGTGATAAACAGAAATGCGTTTCAAAAGGATCACCTTAATAAAGCAGAAGATGGCCGTACTGTTTTGGTGCAGAAAGTACCGTAAGGGCTGATATAAGATTCACTACCAATCCGCTTAAGACCGGCCTTCACAATACTGGCATTACTTCACACGGTGCTCCAGAGAATATAACGACCCCTTTCCTCAACTGTTGCACCAATTACACAACTGTCTTTACACACACTGTAAAAGTTACGAACATATCAGTAAACTGGTATATACGATCAACTTTAACCTTTCACTTCTGAGACGTCTGAGTCTCTCTCTCTCTCGCGTGTGCTTCCAGAATAATTTAACCAATGCCTTTTAAAAAGTAGGTTAATATCTCAAATTGCGGTCGCACACAATAACGCCTTTTTGGCCTGGCGTTTACCAAGTGTGATTTGGATAGCCATACTAAACAAGGAAAAAAAAAAGAAAAAAAAATCTTTGCCAGCACAAGCAAAAGTGTATCCTCTATAATCAAATGCATTGGGTTAAAGGTATATAGTTTCTTGTTTTCAAAATATTGGTTCCCACATTCTTGCACGGATCTTTTTGATGCTATTACCGCTTGTTTCCTATTTAGAACTAGCTTGAATTTGAAATTGGCAATTTCTAAAAGGATATTGTGTCTCATTTCACTAAACCTCTAACATCTTTATCATTTGAAATATATTTTTGATAAATTAATATCTCCTAACGTTTCCCTTCTAATTGTACAATTCCACTATTTCAGTCGCCCAACAACGTTATAGAAAATATTAGCTTTTTCGATTCGAATATAATCCACAAAATTTAGAATTACAATGTTGAGATGAAAAGATTTTTTCTTAAGTCCGAATTGGGAATTAGTTAAGAAACCATCCCTTCTAACTTCTCTAAATCAGTTTCAGAACTAACACTATTCCATACAACCAATTTTCATTTCCTTTTCAGCATAAAATGATTGAATCACTCAAAATATCACCTTAAAAGCGATTTATATACCCAGACTTGGTTATATTACATATTAAAATTTTTCTCCTCTATCTTTTGATCACTTGTAAAAACAAGCTTTACGTCAAATTTCGAAAATCTAACAAAAATTGACAAAATTGGCCCAACTCTTCAAAATAGATCTGGAAGTACAACAGGTAGCTAATTTGTGTAGCACAGATTAAGCCTAGGGCTCATTTCAGTTCAAGGTTCAATACTGATTCAGGTCTAGGTATAACAATGCATCAGCTTAAGGTCCAATACTGAATCAGTTAATGTCCAACAATGCATCAAGTAAAGGTCCTATACTGAATCAGCTCTAGGTTCAACAATGCATCAGCTGAAGGTCCAATACTGATTCAGCTCTAGGTCCAACAGTGAATCTGCTCAAGGTCCAATAATAAATCAGCTCTAGGTCCGACAATGCATTAGTTCGAGGTCCAATACTGAATCAGCTCTAGGTCCAACAATGCATCAGCTCAAGGTCCAAAACTGAATCAGCTCAAGGTCCAAAACTGAATCAGCTCTAGGTCCTACAATGCATCAGCTCAATGTCCAATACTGAATCAGCTCTAGGTCCAACAATGCATCAGCTCAAGGTTTAATACTGAATCAGCTCTAGGTCCAATAATGCATCAGCTCAAGATTAATACTGAATCAGCTCTATGTCCAACAATGCATCAGCTAAAGGTCCAATACTGAATCAGCTCTAGGTCCAACAATGCATCAGCTCAGGGTCCAATACTGAATCAGCTCTAGGTCCAACAATGCATCAGCTCAGGGTCCAATACTGAATCAGCTCTAAGTCTAACAATGCATCAGCTCAAGGTCCAGCAATGAATCAGCTAAAGGTCCAATACTGAATCAGCTCAAGGTCCAACAATGCATCAGCTAAAGGTCCAATACTGAATCAGCTCTAGGTCCAACAATGCATCAGCTCAGGGTTCAATACTGAATCAGCTCTAAGTCTAACAATGCATCAGCTCAAGGTCCAAAACTGAATCAGCTCAAGATCTAATACTGAATCAGCTCTAGGTCCAACAATGCATCAGCTAAAGATCCAATACTGAATCAGCTCTAGGTCCAACAATGCATCAGCTCAGGGTCCAATACTGTATCAGCTCTAGGTTCAACAATGCATCAGCTCAGGGTCCAATACTGAATCAGCTCTAGGTCCAACAATGCATCAGCTCAGGGTCCAATACTGAATCAGCTCTAAGTCTAACAATGCATCAGCTCAAGGTCCAATACCGCATCAGCGCAAGGTCTTATACAGTGTTACCTCAAGTTTCAACGCTGCATCAACAAGGTCTAGTACTACCTCAGCTAAAGGTCTAATAATGTGTCACCTCAAGATCCATTGCCACATCAACTAAAGGTCCAATAATACATCAGTTCAAGGTCCGATAATGCATCAGCTCTGGGTTAAATTATGTATCTCCTCGAGGTCCAATAATAGAGTTCCAGAAATTCACTGATGAATACAAGCTATGAAACCCCTTTAAGCAGCAAGCTGCCGTTGGGGGACACGTTTGACTTTTAAGCTCAGCCAAACGAACTTATAGAACACTTACAGGTAAATTCAATATCAACAGGTTTTAGAAGCTTGCAGAGAATTTAGAAGACTAATGGTGATGGGGATGAAAAGGCGACGATGATGAAAACAACTAGTTTTAATAATTGGTAAATCCACAAATGCCACAGGAAATAGTGCTAAACAAACCGTTCAAATCCATTAAATTTCTGCACTAATGCTACAAAAATGAAATGTATAAAATTGTCTTACAAGTTTTCAAGATTCAAAGCATAATGAAAAGAACAGTTTCCATGAACATCGCTCCGAGCACTCAAGAACTTTTTTTACAATCCATTTATGGATATGGATATCAATGGAATTATACGACATTATACTTACACACACACACACACACACACTATATATATATATATATATATATATATATATATATATATATATATATATATATATATATATATATATACATATATATATAATATATATATATATATATATATATCATTGTTACTTGTTAAGCTACAACCCTAGTTGGAAAAGCAGAATGCTATAAGCCCAAGGGCTACAACATGGAAAAATAGACCAATGAGGAAAGGAAATAAATAAACTGCAAGGAAAGTAATGAACAATATAAAACATTTTAAGAACAGTAATACCATTACAGTAGATCTTAAATATATAAACTATAAAATCCTAAAAACACAAGAGGGAGAGAAATAAGATAGCATAGTGTGCCTTTGTATACCCTCAAGCAAGGGAACTCTACCCCAAGACAGTGGAAGACCATGGTCTCTTCTACCCTTATCAATAGGAAAGTAGCCACTGAATAATCAAAGTGTAGCAGTTAACCCCTTGAGTGAAGAACAATTGTTTGGTAATCTCAAGTGTTGTCAAGTGTATGAGGACAGGGGAAAAAAATGTAAATAATAGGCCAGACCATTCGGTGTATGTGTAAGCAAAAGATAAAAACCGTAACCAGAGAGATGGATCCAATGAAATACTGTCTGGCAAGTCAAAGGACCCAATGACACTCTAGCTCCTCTATCCAACACTCATGAATGATGCATTCCACAGCCCTATCGTTCTCCATTCTTTCTATATGTCCAAACCATCGCAAAACACACTGTTCTCTAGTTTCACAAATACAATAAAACGTATCTTCTTAGCTCTAACCTGATCGATTTAAATCAAGTCGATTATACTACACAATCAGTCCAACACAGTTTACATACATGTGTGCTGATTTTTTTTTAATATATATATAATTTTAATACTAACATTACAAGAAAGACTTAGAAGTAGCTCAGGAGGGATACTAAATGTGACGATAACCCTAAACTGGCTTGGATCTTAATTTTCTCCCCCCCCCCAAAGAAAAAAAAATAAGCAAGATAAAGGTAAAGAACTTTAAAAACTCGTTTATAGATAAGCAATTGTACTCAAAAGAATAAAAAAGGGAACTGATTCTAGAGTGGTAACAGTATGGCAAAAGACCAGACATAACGCCGTCAACTAAGATAGGACTAAACAGCGAATTAAAAAGAAAACTATTCAACCTAATAAGTTGTATACAAACCATACGTAAGCAGTTTCCTATCTAAAGTGAATGTGTCACCAATGAAAAAAAAATTAAGACAATTAAATCAAAGAACAAAAACTATAAAATTCTCCATAAAAACAGAGAGAGAAAAAGATACATGAAAAGACGGGTAGGGACCTCTTGTCCGAATAAACACCATCAGACTGTGAAAGCGATATCAGAACGAGCTCCAAAACCCATCCTTCATCTCACCCCTCCCCCCTTCCACCCCCTTTCTTCTCTTCCAACCCACCAATTCCAGTCACCACCCAAAACCCATCTCTCTCTCTCTCTCTCTCTCTCTCTCTCTCTCTCTCTCTCTCTCTCTCTCCTCCCCACCCCCTCACAGTCATAAACCCCTTTCAATCAAGCAGTCTTTGCTTGCTTAACGCAGTGCCACGTTTAAAACGCATTTTCATCTGGCACCCCCTGACTCTGATAAATATATAGATTCATAAAAGGCCCATAAAAATGATGGGAGCTATTCAAATACATATTGATATTTTTGGCGCGTGTCAAATTTTCCACGGCGGTAGTTTTTAATTCCGTTTTATTATGTATGCATGCCAATATGTATGCAAGAGGGTATGTGTTCGTTCGTGTATATTTATATGTGTGTATATTGGAGCGTAGAGCATACATAGTTCTTCATTTACGCCTATAGACCAAATTCATTTTATTGGTAGGGAAGTGTATTTCTATTTTTTTCCATACGGAATTTTTTCGGCATAGAATAGAAAAATGTTTTGCTATGCTTTTTCCCATGTCTGTTTTCTCTGTGGTAACAACACTCGGACGTGGATGATAAAAATTTATACAATCTTATCATCATTATTATGAAAGATAAATACATTACTTAGATCATCTTTCATACAAAAAAAAAAAAAAAAAAAAAAAAAAAAAAGTTTGCGTAAATCTACGCTAAAAGACAATTTGAACATATTTGAATACTTAAATTAAACACGAGCGCCTGAACACACAAACACAACCATGTTCGTATAAACAAATAATATCTGAACACACATATGTAGGTATTGAACACATACTTT
>NC_090727.1:144469352-144491852 GCF_036898095.1 Palaemon carinicauda | reverse complement strand
TTTACTGAAATAAGGCCGAGAAAAGTATATTTTACTAAGAATTTCCTATTAAAATTGCGGGTTTTTTTTTTATTTAACAGAGTGGATAAGGGACTATGGTGGAGGATTACCCTCTTCAATACTCTTTCCGCGATTGTGATAATATTAAAATGACGCTTGGTTTTATAAAAGGAAACACCATGACATCAATAACGAAAGTATGTAAAATAAGGTCGCATAAGCCTTATTCTGGCTACATAAAAGCACTGGAGTGCTATTCCCGTTGTTCTCCGTAATAAAATTAAATAATGAGAGGAAGAACAGTATATATGGATTCAAATATCATATTACACCGATGAATGTCAGAATAGAGCGACAAAAATATAAATAAAGTTATAACACAGATATGGGGAAAATGAATGTGACAAACAGCAACTGTTGAGATGTTTCTATAACGCCACCCCTTGAAGGGGAAGACGGGTTCTTGCTGGGGGTCTTGAGAAGCTCGTAAAAGGACAAATGAGCGGTGAAATGGTGAGTGAGACAGAGACTACAATTTTGTTTCCTTTAAAGCCACCCACTCTTCTAGAGACAAATACTAGCTGGAAAAAAAGCAAAATGAAAATGGTGAGAAAAGTTTAGGTGATCAAAGTCAAGTCGTCTAGAGAGAGAGAGAGAGAGAGAGAGAGAGAGAGAGAGAGAGAGAGAGAGAATGGAAAAGGTACAAAAGAACTTGGTTCTGAAGGATGGTTATGACATACCTTGGACCATAAAGAATACGAATAGACGTAGGGAAGGTCATAATAAATATAACAGATGTGCAGCTAAAGAGAGGATGAAGGGCAATGGATAACAGTGGAGAAAGATACGAATGACAGATGAATGGCAGTATGTAAGAGGTAAGAGGTAGCCTAATGGATATGAGAACGGAGACAAACACACGTAAAAAGTTGAAATGTTCTTGATAATAAGAATAAGGAAAAGGGGCAATGATAAAAGATGAAAAAAGTAATAAAAGATAAGGCGGCAAACAGAAAAAGAGATAAAATGGATATTGCATAAGAGCAGTCCGAACTTCCAAGGCCAAAAAGATCCCATCTTCCTAAATATAACATTCCTATCTCTCCCAAACTCTAATCGAGGTTCCCTTTTGACCAAATTTTCATAAACTTCCCAAACAACTCTGCATAACCCTTCTAATCAAATATAAAACGACGAACAAATAAGCAATTTGAACCAAATGCATAACAGCCTTGGAGAAAGTAAATATAGATGAAGGATATGTTATTAATAAAGATAAATAATCAATTAAAGGACTCTTAATTCCTAATGATCTTATAGACATACATTCGAAAAATGACAAATATATCCTTTCCTTCTTATACATGCGAATCCACTGCTTCTCTCAAAGTCAATAACAATACCTCTCAAAACTGATTACCACGTCACTTCTTCCTGCTAATCTTCGGCCCTGGACTATATAAAGGCAGTTGGTTGGCGTGTTATTTGCCTGTATAGAGTGACGCCTCTAGACTTTCAACCGAGTCTCCAGCTGCAATCTGTGCACTTGGTCTGTAGATTCCTTCCTGTCCGTATTGGACTGGTATCTGATAGTTCACTGAGGTTGGCCAAAGTCCCTTAAGGCTTCAACTTTGCAACTTATACACTGATCACGGGTTTATTGGATGCTTTGTCGGCTGCGTACTGTATACGAAACGGCTCTGGGACCCTGCAAGAGATACTGGGAGGTGTTACGTCATTTCCATAGGGGAAGAATCACTTGACCATTCTTTTCTTTTTTTCTTTCTTACTTTGAACCTCGGCTTCGTCTGTATTCTTGAGTGGGGGAAGGTGAGGTTTAAATGGTATGAATCGAAATACTCATGTGACATAAAAAGAAGGCCGAGAAATAATTTTCTCTCTCTCTCTCTCTCTCTCTCTCTCTCTCTCTCTCTCTCTCTCTAGCATCGTGGAGTGTCTCTAGCATCCTGGAGTGGTAGCACATTCGATTAACAAATTAAAGAACCAAGTTTCATTCTTTGACCGGGATCAGGAGGGACGATATGGGTCCATTCTTTAAAATACAGAAATATCTTTGTTGACTTTAATAGTAAGTTATGTATATAGATGCTAGTCACCCATTGCGTATCGCACGCCAAACGGCAGTCCATTACTATCTAAAATAAGATATACCATCATAACTTAGGACCTTGACAAAGCTAATTCTCACTCAATCAGGATGAAACTATCCATAAAGTTCTCTCTCTCTCTCTCTCTCTCTCTCTCTCTCTCTCTCTCTCTAATCAGTAAGCAGAAAAACAGCAAATATTTATTTAAAAAGAAAGTGATTTAACATGCAGTCGTACTCATTTCCATAGAATACTCTTGATATCTGTCAAGTCTAAATGTTGCCAGAGGTAAAAGGTAACAATGACGCTGAATCTGAGAGGGGGGAGGGTAGAGAATATTAAGACAAATGAAAATAATCATCAAAAGGCGATAATATTGAGATATTAATCAAATCAAACATCAAATATCCTCAATTTTGCCTAACCAGTAACAATGTTTTTTTTTTTTTTCTTTTTGTTACAGGACATCGCAAACTACCGTATCATGACAATCATCCCAAGGAAAGGTAAACAAAATAAATAATAACAAGAAAACCCATTCTATTGTAAGTATATTTAGTATTCTATTAGACAAACAGTTCAAGTGCTGGCGACTTATAACTAATTAATAATCACTGTAATATCAACTTCGTCATGATCTCTTTTTTGAGGCTACAAAAAGACTAAATAAGGAAATATACAAAACGTCAAGTTTAACTTTGTCCCGTTCCTTACCTTGGACATGTATCATTATTTTGTACCCATAACGTAAAAAGAGGAGGTAATATAAAATGTGGTCGAGAACACGACTAACAAGGAATAAACTCCTTTTTTATGCTATACTCAACACAGCCAGTAATGTACGGCAGAGGGGACACCTGGTGCCAAGTCTCCACAGATAACTGGCCCACTCTCTCTCTCTCTCTCTCTCTCTCTCTCTCTCTCTCTGGTTCTAAATAAATTGGAGTATTTCTGAAATTAATTCTTCCTCTCTCAATTTGCCTTTTCCTCCAGGAAGTATCCGTTCCCACTAATAGATAACTGCCTTCGCTTGGCTATAAAGGTGGCTATGCGGTGAGCTTGAAGCAAAGGAATGGTCCTTGGTGAGAGTACGTGTCACAGGCCGTGCAGTGGCAGTATCTAGAATTTAAGTGTGGTAGGGCCTCAGCTCAAATGTCACGTTTAGAATAGGGGGAAATTTTACAAAGAAAATATGCCTTGAATTTTACTTCAACGTTGGTGTTGAACAAAAGTTAGAATAATTTCGTATATAATTTTGGAATACGTCAATTTAAATAGAAACAGAAAGAAAGGCATAAAGAGGCTAAGGAAGGTGGCGTGGGGAAAGAAGGCAAGACAGTGATCTGTGAAGTGGCAACAGTGGGGGAATCCGTTTAAAAAGGGTGACCTTTTCTATCATCCATTTCTCACTGCGTTGAGTTTAGTCGTCTATAGGAGCTTTTTCTTTATGGCGAATTAAGTTGGGGCTGGAATTACAAATTGCATAGAAAAATATATATGTGGACATACATTCAATTTTAAATAGTGGTATTAATCTTAAATGGCAGAAACTCTCCGAGCAACGTTCCCAGAATACATTGTCCAAGTGTGAAAATTAAAACAGAAAGTAGCAAGTAAATGTGACACTAATTACATGAAATTAATATCAATACTCAAAACTTAGAAGGCCTTTTAAATAAACGAGCAACGAATAAGATAGTGAATTTGAGTGTACCTCGAAGCGAAAAACCCTTGCACCAACGATTAAGGATGGTAAACCGGCAAACAGATCATGGCAGACTCCCAAGTTCACTAAATAAACTTTATGAGTGAAAACCCGAGAGTGTCACGAGGAAAATTTACGGAAATCACATATATAAAACTTTTCACCTTTACCAAAAGAGTTTATCATCAATATCACCGTACATTTTTGGCTCTTGGGTAACTCAAGAATCCCGAATCGGATCACAATGGATATGATGATCCTCCACTCTTAATAATTCTATGTTATCGTATATTGAAAAAAATGTCCTATGCACAAGGATATCTGGAGAAGTTATTTTTCATTATATAATATGATGATGATAGATGCTGATGTCGATGATGGTGAAGCAGAAAACTTTCCTACCTTTGCATTATGAAAATGGTAGGTCGACTGCTAACTCGTCAGTAGGGGAATCAACACATAGTGCAACAAAAGAAAGAGTTTCGATGTTTTTATCATCAAGCATGTTTTGCAAACGAATAAATCTTTCTACAAATCATTCATATATCTATCAATAACTGATGTGTCTTTTTGGATTACTAACACCGATACATCAACAATACTGATAACCAGCAGTTTTGTGATATCCACTCTCCTTTTATTAAAATGAAAGAAGTGAAGTGTTGAAGAATTTCTACACCTATTTCTACTCGAATTTCTAGGTTCGAGGAATGAAAATATAGGTTTGGCATGATTCAACTGGCCCTTATTATAATTATTATTATTATTATTATTATTATTATTATTATTATTAGCCAAGCTTACAACCCTAGTTGGAAAAGCAAGATGCTATAAGCCCAAGGGCTCCAACAGGGAAAAATAGCCCAGTGAGGAAAGGAAATCAATAAATGATGAGAATGAATTAGCAATATATCATTCTAAAAACAGTAACAGCGTCAAAACAGATATGTCCTATATAAACTATTAACAACGTCAAAAACAGATATGTCCTATATAAACTATTAACAAAGTCAAAAACAGATATGTCCTATATAAACTATTAACAACGTCAAAAACAGATATGTCATATATAAACGATAAAAAGACTCATGTCAGCCTGGTCCACATATTCTACATAGTATTACCAGTTCTGACATCTTTTTATCATTTTTATTTGTGTTGGTATTAACAGATTTGTTGTGTCCAATGTATTCTGCTAATCAAGAGCAAAGCGGGGTCACACGGTAGGTCGGACGAATTGAAAGAGGGCCGGGGAGCCCAGTGGTAGACAAGTTATATTTGAAAATGAAAGAATTAAAGAGAAAATGTCCTTGTGACTCTGAATTATACTTAAATCTTGTACGTAAGTTGAGAACTGCCATAAAAATTCGGTGGACGGTACTTAACCGTTTTTATTCCTAATTGCAATAATTACTTTAACCAATGACAACGACTATAGTCCATTTCTTTTAGCGAGGCATATGTGCATCGACACGCAGCGGTGCCCTTTTAGCTCGGAAAAGTTTCCTGATCGCTGATTGGTTGGACAAGATAATTCTAACCAATCAGCGATCAGGAAACTTTTCCGAGCTAAAAGCGCACCGTTGCGAGTCGGTGCAAATATGCCTCGCTAAAAGAAATAGACTATAATTAGAACAGAAACTTCAAAAAACTAACCGCACCTCTTTGGCTAATTGCATCAGAATTGACCCAGTTTATAGTCAAGTGAGAGATAGATAGAAAATAAAATGGAAAATAAATTAGAGTAGAAAACGAGAGAGCAGAGCAGACCTTGTTATTTTTTAAGGGTATTAACCTTCTTGCTACCTTTATTGGCTTCTATAGGTTTTACTTAATTACATCGCATTTGAAGCTCAAAGACAATTGAATATTTCACTAATATTTCAATGCTAGTAACCAACTAGGAATGACCTGACATGAACAAGTAATTGCCAGTCTCTCTCTCTCTCTCTCTCTCTCTCTCTCTCTCTCTCTCTCTCTCTCTCTCTCTCTCTCTCTCTTTGATATATGCATTCATACATATAGTATATACATACACGGTGTAAGTAAATAGAAAATATTCTATGACAAATGTGCCGAAAAATACAATATTTTTGTTTGTTTACATTTGCATAGCACATGCTATCAATATCGCTCTCTCTACATATATATGTGTATATATATATATATATATATATATATATATGTATGTATATATACATATATATATATATATATATATGTATATATATATATGTATATATATATGTATGTATATATACATATATATATATATATATGTATATATATATGTATGTATATATACATATATATATATATATATATAGATATATGTGTGTGTGTGTGGTGTGTGTGTCTGTGTGTGCAATGTATCTTAACCGGCAACTAGCTAAAAATGGACAAACTTTTACAGTAGAACTTATAACATTATAACATTATCTGCAACCATGCCACAACTGGAAGATGGTAAAAAGAGTGAAGCCTCAGGAGTCCACAAGAACTAAATGCCTTTACCCAAATTCTGCTTTCAGAGTCAAATTACAAATAGTGTCACTTACCAAGACCTCAAAATGCCAGGGTTAGGAACAGCCCGACAACAGTCCCGCAAGGGGCAGCGCTTGGCATCATCGTCCCATATCATTACAACGGCTCTTAAATATTTTGATTGACAATTATCAAGTCAGGGACTCTTGGGAAAGGCATTGTCTTCTCCCGACATAAACTGTGGGTAGAACTTTTTTTTCAGTCTTGTTTTTTTTTTTCGAGCGAGTTATCAATATGGTTTTAGGATGTAACTTTGATATTAACAACGAGATAAATATTACAAGTCTTCATTTCTTCATTCGAAAAAATGAGAAGAGAGAAAAAAAAGACACTTGCCCTGAGAGAGAGAAAGAGGGAAAATGGCGACTCTCCGTGTCCCTTTGAAAACACCGATTTGTGTTTAGCGGGGAATCAAAATTTTCAAAAACACAATAATGAGGAAGAGTGTTTTACGGAGAATATTGCAACATCACAAATATTCTGCAACGTTGCCCTAATTACGGTTTAGCCCGAGTCAAAAATAAAGCCACTTCCTCCAGGGTTTTGGAAAAGGGTTTCCCCCCAACCTTTGACGTCTAAAAGGGCTTTTTATCCCAAACTACAATTAACCTTATAATCTCATCAAGAATTTTCCCGTCGAAAAATAATGGAAGTGCCGGGGGTCGATGTATGGCTTTTGTGAACGCTACGAAAAAAAGGACGGCGTTTTGGGGGGTAGGGGGTGCCCGAGGGTGGGGTGGGCCACGGATGGGGCAGGGAACAAAAAGCGGTTGATGGAGATAGGACCCCGATTTCGGTTTCAGACGGTAAAGTAGCTTTTTGGAAAGCCAGCAGCCTTTGACTCTGGTCTTTTGATAGCCTCGCGGCCGACGTGCTCGAAAAAGTGGAGAAGAGCTTCCACGATAAAGATTGTTGTTTGTTTGATGAAGAGGCATTGGGGGGGGGAGGAGGAGGAGGAGGAGGATGTTGCTGCGTCTGCAACAGCATTCTCTCCATCTTCTTCTTCACCCATTTCTTCAGAATGGGGAAAAAAGCTTTCTTCGAGAAATGAAAATGGAGGCCGGGGGGAGGGGGGGGGGTTGAAATAGAGAAAAGGGAACAAGAGTATATTTCATATTCCTCCGACCACCTTCAACTCTCGTACTTTTATTTTATGCTGGTGGCGAGGATGTTATGATTCGTAATTTTAAATGGAAAAAAAATTAAAACCAACTGGAGGTTTAAAGAAAATTGTGAATAACGAATTACGGGATAACAGATGGAATGAGTTTAGTCTCCTATTATTAATAGATCATACTTGAAATACGTAAATACATACTTGCATACATCTATTTATGCATACTGGAGATTATATATACTGTATATATATATATATATATATATACATATATATATATATAATATACATATATATATAATATACATATACATATATATATATATATAATATACATATACATATATATATATATATAATATACATATATATACATATATAGATATATTATATGTATACATATATATATTATATATACACATATATATATATATATATATATATTATATGTATATATATATATAAATATATATATACATTATATATATATATATATATATATACTCACTTTCTACTTAAGGATGCCTTGACGTAGTGAAAGGGTTTGAGTTTCACCATGATCAGCAAAGCTGTACTAGTCAGGCCCAGCCATACCAGGTTGGTTTGCTGTGAGCGATCAGACGGAAATCTCCCACCATCACCAATCTGGACTAGCCACCATACTGGTGAAAACTGGCTAAATAAAGAATAAAGACACTGTCCTGCAGTGGATTAGAAACAGCTGCATTTATTGCGTGTATATATATATATATATATATATACACAAGAGCAAGCGGATCCCAGAAAGTTGGAGCAATGAATGTTAATATAAATAGCTGATTCTTGTACATTTGAAAGTGCACAATATCCAACAGAAAACGGGTTTGCGAAAGATGAGGTATGACAGAGAAACAAGAAAGGCAGTAGGGCGTGCACTGAAGATCAGAAGAAACTTAACTTGCCTGCGGAACTCTCTTTTATTGATGCATAGTATTAATGCTTTGCGACCATAAGAGAAAACGTGCTGCTTTAGTAGCAGGTGTGACGTAAAGATGATTGACTGGGTGTTAGGTGTGGAAATAAGTGAAAGGAGTATTGAGATGGCTTACTCATATGGAAAGAATGGATGGCTAAAGGTTGGGAGAAGGAGTCTTTTATTCAGTAGTGAAAAGGCAGAGGATACAAAGGATCTAAAAGCGGTTGGATAGAGGGATTGAAGTATTCGATGGGAAGATCCTTAGCATAAGGGAAATTCAAGATAAAGTGTATGTAGAGTAGATTAATACTGCTGTTGAGATTTCTGTATTGGTAGATCAAGAAATTGATGTTTTGAGTTGTCTGAACAGGGGATCATTGTAGGGCACGTACTCACGTTATATATATATATATATATATATATACATATATCAAAATAATTAAAAAATAAAGGCATAAACAATGGTTCAATAAAATAATTTGAGGCTATCCTACCATCGCACAATATCAATTGTCTATAAAATACCCATTGGTCATTTTCTTTCTCTATGGAAGAAGCTGTTTATTACTTCGCAGATATGTTCCTCACTCAAGAGTTGATTTCAAGTCGAATAATTCAACGCTGGTTGTCTTGGGAGGTTTCACAATGAACTCTTAATATCATAGGGATATAGATAAGGTTTATGGTGCTGATTCTCTCTCTCTCTCTCTCTCGCTCTCTCTCTCTCTCTCTCTCTCTCTCTCTCTCTCTCTCTTGCCACAATGAACATGCACTGTACATCATAAAAGTACGGATACCACTAAAGATAGTTTAACTATGGAAAAAAAAAAACTTGTTTATACGCCACAAAAAAAAAAAAAAATACTTGAAACTACTCACGGTTAATTAGATTATGGTCATAATATAACAAAATACTTCGGATGTTCCTGTTTTTTTCTGAACAAAATAAGTGAAATCAATATAAATGACAACTAGAAGAGCACTCTAAATACAGACCTCCGCCACGGCAGATTATTTCTCGAAATCAGCTTGCTATACCCCAGAATCAATTTAGACCATAGGCGTATTTGAAGTCTTTATGACAACCATGCGCGAAATTAGTGTTTAGGTTAGGGTTAATTTGGTCGACCTTGACCTATGACTTAGTACTCTCAAAATTGAATCACTTCCACTTCTCAACATAACAATTAATCCCTGAGAGTAAAATTGTGATCAGGAAGTTGTTCACGAATAAACAAACAAACTAACTAACAAACAAACAAACAAATGGGTAAAAACATAACCTCCTCCTAACTTCGTTGGTGGATGTAACAAGACCAATCTTCATTAACAAAGCTAAAAATTCATAATATTATCCTTCAAAGTCTTGGCCGTATTCTACACAGGATATTTCAAGAGCAACTAAACAATATAGGTATTTCTGATCAAGTTTTTGGTCTCAACCGAATATTTTTCAGGAATGGGGGTGCAATCCCTACTCCCTTTTCTTCTAAATTCAATAGACGCTGTCATACACTCATAGCTAGGAAGCCTGGTAGGCGGTAGGCCTGGAGTGATCACTTCCCTCGCAGACGTAAGCCAACCATTGCACCATTCGACTAGTGTGACCAATTTAGCTTATTGTACCGTTTGCAAAATATTCAACAAGGTCACCCCATCCCAATGCTTAAAACATCTCTCCCTCTCTATGCGAGATATATATATATATATATATATATATACATATATATATACACACACACACACATATATATATATATATATATATAGATAGATAGATAGATAGATATGTGTACGTACATAACATATGAATACATATATAAATATAACGTACCTTTCCGAATATTTTGAATAATAAAATGTTTCATTTTTTCTTTGTAAATAGTAGTAAATTAAATTACATATCATAATCTAATTTAGCATCATAATTATTATCATTATTATTACCAAATCTACAAACCCAATACCAAAAGTCGATTGCTACAGCCCTAGGTGCTCCAACAGGGAAAGCAGCCCAGTTCTGTATGAGGAACCAAATCGATTCAAAAGGCAAGGTTTAAAAAAATATTTCTTAAACGAAGAAAGAACCTACACTTTTAAATGTGTCACATTTGTTGACAAAATTACATTTGACTACGAAACTCGTTAGTTTCTTTGGTCGCTGTAATCTCACCATCCTTATGAGCTAAGGATGGAGGGTTTAGGAGGAGCCTATAGGCCTATATGCTGAGTCATCAGGAGCCATTACATGGCCCTCCTTGGTCCTAGCTTGGGTGGAGAGGGGCTTGGGCGTTGATCATATGTATATATATGGTCAGTCTCAAGGGCATTGCCCTGCTTGATAGGGCAATGTCACTGTCCCTTGCCTCTCCAATTCATGAGCGGCCTTTAAACCTTTAAAATATGTTCGTTTGCGGGGGGAGGGGGATTTCAATCAATCAAGAAGCTGATCTCGATGTAAAAAAAAAAAAAAAAAAAAAAAAAATAATAATTTAAAGTAAATAGTACTGAGAGCAAAATGAGCTAAGGAAAAAGTAATAAAAGAGGTCAGTTTGAATAAACCTACGTCAAATATCGAAGGATACCCAGGGAAAAAAATAAACATTTACTTGAAGCGAGAGAAGAGGCCGGGAGGGATACAATGAATTATTTATCTATTACGAGGAGGAATTAATTAGATATGATTCATATTTAAACTATTCAAGGATATGCCCTACTGCCCAACTTCAATTAATATGCGTTTATTTATTTACGAATAGTTCGGAATAAAATCAATAGGGAGTTAAGATAAGTATTCTTTTATGTTACGGTATCGAGTGTAGTAAAAAATAAAATTTAGCCAATAATAGAGGATATAATTTTGGCTATCATTTTGGTCTATTGCCTCTTAGAGTAAACTCAAGATGTATTGCCAAACTCTAGGTACTGAATTTTAGGAACTTACGCCTTAAAAGAATCCACCTTTGGTTATGTAGCGTCCATCTTAAGTTTACTTATTAGAGAAAATCTATGAAATCTGGAATAAAAAAAAAAAAAAAAAAAAAAAAAAAAAAAAAAAAAGATCGCTAGGAAGTGAAAAGTTTTAGTTACTTCACTTTTAGCTAGTATTGTAGGTTGCTTTAGTCAAGTCTAGTACAGATAAATCTATAGATAAATACACTGTTTGAAAAAAAAAAAAAATAATTTTAATCTGAAATTCTTCGTAAAAAAATTTACTGTTCTCATTCGTAAAATACAGGCGATCGTAATTTTACCCTACTTTGTTATTATCTTTTACATGTTGGTGACCGTAACATCAGTCCTTAACGTTAATATATCCGTTTTTAAAACGACAAATGCCTACCAACATTTATTTCAGGATTTTTACCATTATATTAAGAAAAAATTTTATCAGTGTAAATAAAACTCAAGTGATTTCTATGTTAGTTTGAAAGAGAAAACAAATTCATAAACAATTCTATTTGTTCATTTGTTACACGTTCTATACAATCTACGCCTTTGCAATTAAAATACTGACGTTAAATGCTTTCGTCATCGCTATAAAACTTAAATCCAGAACTCTTCTCCTTCTCTTCTGTTATTCGAGGTTCCGAGACTGATTCTCTCCTGATATCAGCGGAGCCCATCAACCTCCACCCCCCCCCCCCCCCACACACACACAAAAAGTCCTAAAAATCTATCCACCATTTGGGGGAAGAAAAAGGTGGAACTTGTTCGCCTGATTTCACTCAAAATCTTATAAAGTACCAAAAAATAGTACTATTTTACCAATAATACTAAATATAACAATCCCCAACCCATACAGATGTATATTTATGATCCGAACATGGATTAAATTTCATTGTGTAATTATAAATAAAACAAATTAACGTCTTTCACATCAAATGAATGAAAGGGACTTGAACAGTGACGCACTACGAGAATCAACCCATTTCTCAGTCATTCCTACTTTCTGGGCTTTACAGGACTCATTTCAATCAGTTGCCGCTAGCATAACTTTTTTATCGGCTGTTGTTTCAAGTTTTAGTTACTTTTAGCTATTTTTTATAGTTGGAGGTACTCACCCTAAGCTTACAGTTCTATCTTCTTCTTTTGACCATTTTAGTCACACGACATAGCAGGGTCGACCGCTCGAGTCAAGTGTCTCATTCTATTTCTGTTCATTGTACCTTATTAGCCTAATGGCTAGTAGATTGGTAACTTGTTCGCCTATTATTCACATGGTAGCAGATCAATCCCAGCCCGGGACCGTGAATTTAAGCGATTTACTGTGGAGGCCACTCACGTGGTTGGGCACCACAGTGGGGCTCGGAATTGCCCGGCTGACGTTCTGGCGCTTATCTGTTCCGATGGAACTGGAACTGAAACCATACACCTTTACCTTTACCTTAAGTACCACCAGTTCCATATCTCTCCTCGCCAAATCCCTCCGTCTGATCCAGTGACATCCCACACTACTCTCCATCAATGGCATATTCTTGGCTCCACTTCCTCCCTTCTTACTAGGTAATCTAAGCTAAAAGTTCTATGCCTTTCTGTAATATATAGACGGTAAAAACAAGGATAAATCTTACATCTATATGCTTATACGATATGATAGCAACTGCAATATACGGTATATTAGCCCCAGACTCATTCAGTTTTGTTTCGAAATTATGGAGCAATGCCTATATTGGTTGGTACTTGGGATGTTCTTTAGGTATATATTAAAATGCAGTGCTATCTTAGGCTCTTATGAATGGCAATTGAAGCACACCATATTTGGCTATAAGATTGAGTCAATGAGCATTTTGGCAGTGAATTGAGAGCAATGAACATTTTGACCTTTTAGGACAATATAAGCCCTAGACGCTTTTGGATAACAGGATTTAAAAAAAAAAAAAACCGTTGAGTTTGGAGCTTACGGAGAAGCACAAAGGTGGGCCAAAGGCGTAAAAGATAATTTATAAGTGTTAAAAGAGGCCTATAACTGACGGTTACTACCAATTTTATCGAGGCGAGTTTCGTGGTTAAAATACTATTTATGTTATATTTAAGCATTGCATTCTGATCATATAAAAATTATTTGGCTACCGAAGCGTAGAGTAAAAAAATTAAATTTATAAGATGAAAATTAATAAAATAACTTGAAATCTATTGTTATTCATATTAACACGATCATACATCACACACACAAGATGTAAAATGGAATATCAAACTAGTAATTGGACAACTATAGCAAGGGAAGACGTCAAAACTGCTAGAGTAAGTTAGATGAAGAATGTAAGGAAGAAATTCTTATTGAAATTCAAGTAAATAAAACACTAGAGAGAGAGAGAGAGAGAGAGAGAGAGAGAGAGAGAGAGAATAGAATTTCTTATTGAAATTGAAGTAAATAAAATACTAGAGAGAGAGAGAGAGAGAGAGAGAGAGAGAGAGAGAGAGAGAGCATTGGCGTTCAAGTGTTGATAGCCTGCGAACAACAGTTGTAAGAGGTCTACACCAAAGCATTTTACGGTACCAACGTTTTCGAAAAAAAAAAAAAAATAATCCCAGGTCCATCAAAGTGTAGCGAAACTCCGAGAAGGGTTTTTTTCCCCAAGAAACGTTTTTTCCAAGACCAGGTCGTCTTTACATTGCCATGCCCCCACGATTCCTTCATCAAAATTCCCTCGTCTTTGCGTCCTACTCACTCGTAAAAGACGGCGAAGAAGAAGAAGAACAACATGGTAATGAAGAGAAGTAGGGTAAAAGGAGGAGCAGAAGGAAGAGGAAGATGAGGAGAAGGACGAGGAGAGATGAGGGGAAAAAAGGGGAAGGGAAAAAAAATAAGGCGAAGGAGCATCGCATCACATGTATGTAAATTGAAGCTGGTGACAGTCAAATATTGCTCAAGTAATCTGGAATCCAATTTAGGAAATAAAGAAAGGGAAGGAAAGGAAAAAAAAGTAGTCCCTCTCGACCTTAAAAGTCTTCTGATGCAAATATTGACTCAGAGTGGAATTAATTTCCCTCTTTTCAGGAAACAAGACGAAAGAAAAGTCAGGCGGGAAAAGTCTTTAGGAAAAGGGGGAAGGGGGGCTAAGGAGGGAGAAAGGAGGGGGGAAGGGAGGGGGAAGGAAGTAGAGGAGGAGGCCAAGGAGGAAAATGGCGTTTCCTAAGTGTGGAACAGTTATGGGAAGCAGATGGCTGAGCTGCCGGTAGTTTTCCCATTTTATTGATGTGTGTTGTCTTCATCAACATCTTTCTTTATGGCCAACTTCGAATCATAGATGGGCTCGACTCTTTCTCGTGTGTGTGTGTGTGTGTGTGTGTGTGTATGTGTGTGTGTGTCGCTAAAGATGAAACTGCAGTCTCAGATTATCTCGTTTAGATATTACCAATATATACAACTTATTAACTTTAGCGCGAAAAAATCGCGTAAAGAGAGAACGCCTCGCATACCGCGAGAGCAAGAAGGACACCAACAGAGGGGTTTGATATTAATCAAAGAACGTCTTTCAATCAGAGAGGTTTAATAACTACATGTTTTAATGTTGTCACTGTTCTTGGAATATTTTATTTGAATTGTTCATTATTTCTCATATTAGATTGTTTATTTCCATCCCTTGCTGGGGTATTTTTTTCCCTGTATGAGCCCTTGGGGTTATAGCATCCTGCTTTCCCAACTAGGGTTGTAGCTTGGCTAGTAATAATAATAATACTGTAATAATAATAATAATAATAATAATAATAATAATAATAATAATAATAATGATAATAAAAACAACAATAATAATAATAACTTCAACGATTGCGAAAAAATATCGAATAATAATGCTAATAATATTAATAATTTCCTCCTGCGCCTATTGATGGTAAGGGCCTCGGTTGCAATTCGACAGTCGTTAGTATCTTGACCTTTTAAATAAACACGTCTCATCTATTATCATCTACTTCACGCTTCACAGTCCTCAGCCATGTAGGTCTGGGTCTTCCAATAATAATAATAATAATAATAATAATAATAACGTCTCTATCTTGAGCTTTTAAATCAATACTTCATTCATCTCCTAATTCACACTTCACAGTCCTCAGCCATGTAGGCCAGGATCTTCCGATAATAATAATAATAATAATAATAATAATAATAATAATAATAATAATAATAACAATAATAATAATGGCACCCAAAATGATACGGCATAAATGGTCGTCTAGGAGGAGCGTCGTGCCTTAATCTTGGGTCCAAAACTTATTTTCGTGATGGCGCTCCAAATAATTAAACCCCCGCAGACTAACTTTTCCTTTTGATGATCAAAGTTATATGAGTTTTCTCCCTAAAAGATTTCTCTGGCGGAAAAACTCTCCGCTAATGAGAATTCTGAAATACGCAAAATATCGCTCTTTCCAGATACTAACGTGATGGTTATTAGACCGAATCTGGAGAGAGAGAGAGAGAGAGAGAGAGAGAGAGAGAGAGAGAGAGAGATTTGTAAAGGAGGAATTGAGATCAGGGAGAGAGTGTGGGAGGGAAAGATCGTCACTTCTAAAAACGTGGCTGGGTATTTGTACGAGAGGGGAGGGGATGGGAGGGAGGAGAGGGGTTGGTAGGGAAGGGGTATAGTGTTAAGAGGCCCTTAGCGAAAAGGTATTCGAAGACCAAGATGCGCCAGGGGTGTTACACCCCCCATCCACCACCAACCCCAGACTCGGACGCCTCTGATTGGTGGGATTTGCAAAAGAGCCATGTAGCGGCCTAATTGCCTGGTTATTGTAACCTCCGTCGCGAACGCTTGATTTGCGCCGAACGCGTTTGTCGCGACTTGATCTCTCTGTGATAACCAATGAAAATTCATAATCTCTCTCTCGCTCGTCGTGGCGAATGTGAAGTTGGAATCGCTCGCAATCCTCCAGAGTGGTAATTGAGGTGTCGATTTTTTTACGCTCAGGATGACAATGTCCGGGACTGCCGAAGAAGAAGAAGTAGTAATCCCGGAATTCTATACCCAACCCTTACTTGGTATTCCCCAACACCCTATAGCCCCCTCTTCCCCACGGAACACACCTCATCCACCTCCACATCCAATCCCCAACGTCCCCACCAATCCCCCTGCCTCATTCCCTTCCTTGCCTCTTCCACCCAAGACAAAGTTTCCGTAGAAAACAGCCCAAGCAAAACAGAAAGTTGCCTAAGAGGAAGGCTGCGTTTTTATCCTAAGAAAACAAACGGCCTTCACTTCAGCTTTTGATTAAAGAGGGAAAAAAAGCTGCAAATGAAAAGAGTCTTGTGCGCCGGGCGCGGGCCACAGAAAGTCCTAATGAGATGCGAAAATTTTTACCACTGGCGAGGGACTTTTCTGGAAAGTGAATCAAACTCTTGAATTTCTATTGCATTTCGCTAGTATTTCCCTCCGACCCGGTAAGAATCCGTGTGATTTCGAGGGTGAAGTTAGGGACCGTTTTAATTTGCCTCTCTCCACTTTTATCTTTCCCCCAGACGAGAAATGACTCAGTCACTGCAATATAATAATAAATATCAGGCCAAATAAGATTGTTCATGTCGTCGTCGTTTTGAACGCTGTTCTCTGGAAAACGAATTCTCTCTTTGAAGGAGGAGGTTGTAGTGGGAGGGAGGAGAAAAGGGTGAGGGGTGAGGAGAGGGGAAGGGAAGGGGGGAAGAACATTTTTTTCCAAGACTGGTCGGATCCTTTTTCTTTTTCAGACGTTACAAAATGGAAGACCCAAGTTTTCTTCGGGGAGAAATTCAAGTTGCGTTAAAAAAGCTTTCCCCCGCATTATTTTCTCCTTTGATGCCCCAAATTGAATCTTGGTAAAACTATTTTCGTGATTATCAGTTGCTAAAAAACCTCGCGAGTTATTTTCAAAATGTCCGATGAGTAGAAGAAGAGTTTCCTCGACGTATCTGGAACAAAATGAGACTGTCGGATTTTGGTTGGTGGTTTAAGTGATCGTTTGGTTTTTGTCTGTCTGTCTTTCGTATGTTCCTTAGTGTCTATGTTTTATTTGTTCATGTGATTATGAAATATACAATTTCAGAACTATTTTACAACTTAAATTGATGTGGGAATAGCTACTCATTCATACTATTTCGACTATCTTTACTCCATTATGTATACTAATAGATACTCTTTTCATTAATATCAAATCACTTTACCTGTCCATCTGTCTGTCTGTCTCTGTCTCATTAATATATATATATATATATATACACTACTCCTATATTAAGTATACTAAATGAGATGATCGTTCCATTAATCTTAATTCACTTTACCTGACAAACAGACACATGAAGTAAAACTCTCTCTCTCTCTCTCTCTCTCTCTCTCTCTCTCTCTCTCTCTTCCAGCGCTGTTCAGACCTCTCAACAACATTTGATGATCCAAGTTCATCAAGAGCCACAAGGGGTTGCCAAGTGGTGATTTGTTTGACCAGCGTATCATTCCCAGGGCAAGGAGATTTTGGCCAAAGGTTAACGCTTGTTTCCAATTGTGCCTTTCTCTGGACGGGAGTAGCTCAATAGTAAACATCAAATATATGATGTTTTTTCTTACCGCAAGATTGAGTAAGTAAATAATATCAATATTATTATTATTATTATTATTATTATTATCATTAATTGTTAAGCTACAACCCTAATTAGAAAAGCAGAATGTTATAAGCTCAGGGGCTCCAACAGGGAAAATAGCTCAGTGAGAAAAGGAAACAAAGAAAAGTATAATATCTTAAGAAGAGCAACAAAACCAATTTGTTTAGTTATTCATCAGATGAATCTTAGGCTATTGTAGTTTAAAGGTTTAAAGGTCGCTCATGAATGGCAGAGGCAAGGGACAGTGACATTGCCTTATCGAGCAGGACAATGCCCTAGAGACTAACCATGGATACATATGATCAGCGCCCAAACCCCCTCTCCACCCAAGCTAGGACCAAGGAGGGCCAGGCAGTGGCTGCTGATGACAGCGCCCAAACCCCCTCTCCACCCAAGCTAGGACCAAGGAGGGCCAGGCAGTGGCTGCTGATGACTCAGCAGATGGACCTATAGGCTCCCCAAAACCCCTCATCCTTTGCTCACAAGGAGGGTGAGGTTGCAGCGACCAAAGCAATTAACAAATCTGAGCGGGACTCGAACCCCAGTCTGGCGATCACCAGTCAGGGACGTTACCACATGCTTTGCGTTATTCATACAAAGAGCTCAAGGAATAGGCTACATAATACAGGGAACTGAAAAAATACAGGAATCTCACTCTACCTATACATGGAACTAACTATACAAGAAACTCAGAAAATACCTTAAGGATTTAAAATTAATTTTTCCTTTAGTGTAACGTCCATAAACCCTAATTATTCATTTTTGTAGTACAAAGTAATTGCGACTTATTCATTTAAAACTTGTAAATGATATAAAAACCTTTTAGAACAAAGATGTTTCAATCGTGAAAGAAATACCTATCCAAACGTATCAATATTCAAATGTTTTGAGTAATGTACGTGCAACCAGTTAAAGCTATCTCAATCTTTCACCCACTTTGAAAATTAATATAATTATGCATCTAAGCATAAACAATTAACAGTTATTTAATCCTAAAGCAAGTACTATGACGTAGGAATATACAGTATGTTTGTTTAATTGTATGGAAGTACAGTATGTAATGTCGCTTTTAAAATTTTAATGAATTTCCCTCAATCGTTACAGAAATTGCCACACACTTATTCAATGTCAGAAAGAGTGCCATGATGCATCCATCTGTTTATTTTATTGTATTTACGTATGTAAAAACCGTTTAAGAATTACAATTAATTTCCTTCAATCATTATAGAAATGTCACATTTTGTATGTGTATATATATATATATATATATATATATATACACACACATCTACGTGGTAAAATCATCCCTTCCCCCATTCTCTAACTATCTTCATTCTTCTCCCGTCGAAGGAACAACCCCTTGGGGCATAGTAAGACCACCCTGAGTCATTCAAGCATCTCTCTCGTCATGGCCCCCTACGAATTTTACCTGATGACGTCCACCACCACCACCACTACCACGTCACCCATCCGAGTGGCCAGGGAAAACCATTTAGGTTAACGTCCTTCCCGATCAATGGACAACAAACAGGAGTCAGGCGTCGCAAATATACAGACGAGAAGACAACGGCAACGTTTTCAACTGCAGCGATGAGTACCTAGATGAGATTACAGTGGGTTTCTTTTTTATGTCTCGTTTAGATGCTTTGGTTTCTTGAAGTTACGTTATGAACTGCTTTGAATAACTCTCTCTCTCTCTCTCTCTCTCTCTCTCTCTCTCTCACTCTCTCTCATTTCATATATATATATATATATATATATATATATATATATATATATATGAACATATATATATATATATATATATATATATATATATATATATATATATATATATATATATATATATGTGCATATATATATATATATATATATATATATTTTTATATATATATTGTTCCTCCAATATATATATACATATATATATATATATATATATATATATATATATACCCCATTTCATTAATCTCAATTCATTCACCTGACAAACATACATTTGAGAGTAAAACTCACTCTCTCTCTCTCTCTCTCTCTCTCTCTCTCTCTCTCTCTCTCTCTCTCTCTCTCTCTCTCTCTCTCCTCTCTCTCTCTCTCTCTCGTGGCTTATTTCAAAACTTTTAACAAAGGAAATTAGGTTTTAAAAATTCAATAACAAATTCCACATTTCTATATGATGTATGTCAACATGGCAAAGGTAGTGTATGAAGTTAGCCATTCGAGAAACATTTTATTATGAAACGATTGCCACTGATTGCAAGTTAATACGCACAACCGTAATTGGTTGGAATGTGAATGCAGAATATATATGTATATATATATATATATACATACATATATATATATACATACATATATATACATATATATATATGTATATATATATATATATATATATATACATACATATATATATACATACATATATATATATACATATATATATATACATATATATATATACTAATATACATATATATATATATATACATATATATAAAAGGAAAAAAATAAAATGTCTGCGGGTAAAAAATGCAATAATGATAAATATAAAACTTCTACTGACACTATTACATCAAGTACTGTAGTCTTGATTAATATGAAGATATTATTTTGCTGAAAATATTTACAAATAAAATCTTATACGAAAACCAAAACAGTACTGGGATTAACAAGTATAATAATTTAGCATTAATGAAAATATATAATAACAATACAGAGAAACCGGAGAAGTTCCTTCATTCAAGTATTACTATCATTTTGAAATATTTTACTTTTCCTTGTTTCCTTTCCTCACTGGGCTATTTTCCCCGTTGGAGCCCCTCAGCTTACAGCATCATGCTTTTCCAACTAGGGTTGTAGCTTAGCAAATAATAATAATAATAATAATAATAATAATAATAATAATAATAATAAAGGGAGTTATGCGTTTTCCTTAGGTTTGTACATATGACTGTTAACGAGAGTTACCCATAGGAGGCAGGCGATACTTGATTACATTCATTGGTAGAGGATTATACCTTTTGTAAAGAAGAGACATTTTGGAGTTGTATTTCACAATAGCCCTCGAGGACCATTGCGATCTCTGGGTGCTCTTAAAAAGATATTTTTGCAATTGCTGCTGTATATCTGTAGGTCCTAAATTTTGTTTTTATCTGCCTCTATCCATTATCGTATTTTTCACATCAATGTCTGGTATTATCTTTTATATTGAACATTACATAAGCTCTTGACCTTGGATTTCTGTGCTCAACCTACTACTGATGTACTGTAAACACTAGTGTTATTGCATTTCTTTTCTTTATATATATATATATATATATATATATATATATATATATATATATATATGAATGTATATATATATATATATCATTACATTTTATGTTAAAGTTAGTGTATATAATTACAACAGGGTAAAGTAAAATGCTTATATATAAAAATTGTGATAAGAAGCATATAGGTTAGAGTCCCAAAACAAATATTTATAGATCACTACAATATACACATTTATAGTAAAGGAAAATGAACGAAAAAAGAGAGGTCAGAGAATTCGCGAGGCAAAGGATGGCTAAAACAACACTCCTTTATAACAATGAATGGAAACTGAAAACTGGTTGAAGATGGTGAGATAACTGGTTGTGAAGTGTTTCGGGCGTTAATAAAAAGAATTAAAAGACTAAAAAGTAGTACAATGTGAAATTTACCTAATATTCAAAGACCTCAAAGATCAAGAGAGTATATGTAAAATAGAATGAATGCCACATTTTATGTACAGGTTTGACCTGTTAATGAGCTTTCTTTGTAAGTATATGAAGGATCTTTGATTCAAATATTAGAAAGTATATTTTATTGAATTAACTGTATAAAAACATATGGATACACATACACACAAACTTGTGTATACATATATATATATATATGTATATATATGTATATGTATATATATATACATTATATATATATACTGTATGTATGTAGACATACACACACACATATATATACAGTATATATATATATATATATATATATATATATATATATATATGTATATATATATATATAAACACTGTATATAATGTATATTTTAAATGTGTATGTATAGTATGTATATAAATGATCTATGTATATAAAATCACTAGTGAAATTCAAGGCATCCTGGAAGAAAATAAGACGGGCCTATTAAATTCAAAATATACAATTTAATTTACAGAGCTTATTACCAAACGGTATAATTTTTCCCACCCATTTAAAGGCAGTAACATTGCTCAGTTTCACCTTTTGCATTTCTATTCAAAACCAGAAAGTCTCTTTAAAGGAATAAATGTATTTACATTCACTTTTTTTTTCCAGGCCGATGAACACCTGGAAAACCATCACATGGAACAACAAATGGTAAGACTAACGAAGGTGGTGCTGACTCGCTTGCCTTGCCTGCCTTCCCCGTACCCCTCCCCCTCCCTTACTTCACCCCCCTCCGAGCTACTCCTCTTCTAAGACGGAACT
>NC_090727.1:144444352-144464352 GCF_036898095.1 Palaemon carinicauda | reverse complement strand
GAAAGAAATTATACAAAATAAGACTTTTCATCATCAATATAATGCTTACAATATTCCTGAAAATTAATTAACCTAAGTAAGCCTACATTATTTGTTTATGTAATAATGTATTCCAAAACAATAAACTACACTGTGTCTTTCTTAATTAAAAAATACAATGTATGAAACGTGTAAAAGAAGAAGAATGAAACTCTACCAACAAAGAGTCCTTAACAAAACCATACGAAAAACACCGACTTCCTCTAGCGCGCTAAACTGCGACAACCTTGAAAACTAAAGTGGCTATAAAAATGGTGTACCAAAATAGAGAAAAGTGTGGTCTAAAACATATAAAATTATATAAATCTAGAGAAATAACTGAAAAACCTTGAAATAAAAAAAAGTTAAAGAGAGCAAAATGTTCCGAAGGCCTGACTGAATCGGCGGGTTTCTTTGGAGTCGCAGCACACCTGAAAGACCTCTCCACCTCTTAATGGACTTTTCGTCGGAATAAATGATGACGAAATTTCGGCGGCGAATTTTCCTGCGATAACGCCTCTCGGTCAGGACACAGACATACACGAAAGAGAGTGAGAGCGAGAAGAGAGAAAGAGTGAGAGTGACAGAGGAAGAGAAAGAGAGAGAGAGAGAGAGAGAGAGAGAGAGAGAGAGAGAGAGAGAGAGAGAGAGAGAGAGAGAGAGAGAGAGGGCGAGTGATGATGCATCCATGCAGAATGTAATAGATGGAATGAAACCTCCCTCTCTCTTCTTCTCATGTCGATTGACTTGAAGATGTGAGCGTCGCGGAAAAAGGGGAAAGTTATCGTACCCGGGCCGGAGGCAGTCGAAGCCTGCCTGTGTATGTCTCCCTCTCTGCCTCTCATTCTCTCTCTCTCTCTCTCTTACTCTCTCGGCTCCGAGTGTGTGTGTCTCGGCGGAGAACCGCGCGCGCAGGAACTGCCATTTTGTTCTCGGCTTTTTTTTTCTACGCCGAGTTAAGGGCTGTATTTTACAGGACGGTCTCGGGGCTTTTTCTCGCCAACGTCATCGCACACAGCGAGGCGATGAATGAACCTGGGCCTCTTTTGGGCTGCGCGGCCCCGACAGATGGTCAAAGAAAAATCTGACTCATCCCGTTTCTTGTCACGGATTCCTACTTCGAAATCTGTCCTTGATAAAATGTCGGGGTTATTTTGGGGGGTCGAGAGCGCGTGCGCCACCGCACCACGTTGTACCCCCCACGTTCCCATTTGGCTGGGACCCCCCACCCTTGGGGCTTCGCCTCCCTGCCGTCACGGGACCCCGTCCCACCGGAGGGTCCTTCGCTCAGCTACGGACGGCGTGTCTTGAACCGTCCGGGGGGTGACGGGTGGTAAACAAATGCTTTCCCTGTGATAACAACGGCCAAGCGCCCAGCAGAATGACAGCCGCACTCACACGCACTTCCTCGCACGTAAATTTCCCACACTTTTTTCCCCCGTGTCAGTAACAGCTTCCAGGCCGGATCACCTTAGCCACTTTAAAAGGGAGAAAAGATTCAAGAAGAATATTGGAAGTAGAAGAAATGACGCCCTGAAAATGAACTCTCTCTCTCTCTCTCTCTCTCTCTCTCTCTCTCTCTCCTCTCTCTCTCTCTCTCTCTCTCTCTCTCTCTCTCTCTCTCTCTCTATGGCTTCTGAACTAAAGACAACTTCTACTTTCATTCATAACTTCACTTTCGCACGACCCCCACGGCCTCTCTCTCTCTCTCTCTCTCTCTCTCTCTCTCTCTCTCTCTCTCTCTCTCTCTCACTTTTTCCCTAAACCATTTCTCTCTCTTTCATGTGTAACCTTCAGCACCGCATGTCCCATAAAGGAGTGAATGGCCACAGGAGTCGAGTCATACATTCCGAGGGGACCTGAGAGAGAGAGAGAGAGAGAGAGAGAGAGAGAGAGAGAGAGAGAGAGAGAGGAGAGAGAGAGAGAGAGAGAGAGAGAGAGAGGTGGAAGGAAGCAAAATTAAAGGAAGGGTAGAAGAAGAAGACCAAACCATCCTGTCATTCCTCCTCCTTCCCCCCTCCTCCCCAGCAGTTCTGCTCTCCTCACCCCTCCCCCTTTCAAGGATCCTCCCACCCATTAGAATGATCCCCCATCCCTTTCCGGGACCCCCCCCCCCCACCCCCCCCCAACCCCCTCCCAGCTATAACCCCGAATGTATGGAGGGGGAATGACTACTGCAACAGCTCAACTTTAATTTCGGGACTTGAGCATAGTAAGAAACGTACATACATTTGTACATACACATATACAAATACACATACGCGTACATGACCCGGTGCGCTTACACGAATTCTGTGAACGAGTCATTCAAGAACAATGTTCTTCTTGGTACCGTTGTTATTTTGGGGGTAGACAAGTTCTTTTATGGGGTTTCTCTAAATGGAATATTGGATGGTGGGTTACATTTCAAACGGTGATTACTGTACGGCGTGTTCTTAAATATATATATATATATATATATATATATATATATATATATATATATATATATATATGTGTGTGTGTGTGTGTGTGTGTGTGTGTATGTGTGTACAGGATATATATATATATATATATATATATATATATATGTACAGGATATATATATATATATATATATATATATATATATATAAATATATATACTGTATATATACAGTATATATATATATATATATATATATATATATATATATATATATATAAAGTGTTCAGAAATATATATGTTTCTTTTGAGCACTGGAAGCTAACTTTTATAAGCGAACATGAGATTGTTTTTAGTAAATACAAATGTGGGGTGGAAGTGATCTTCTATAAATAGAAACGGCTATTTTTCAAAAGCTGAGGATGAGTTCCTAGGCTTGCTAGTATTAGAATTGGGTTTTCAAATAATGTTTCAGTAAAACCAAGTAATTATTTCCGAGAGCTTCGGGTTATTGGAGTTTTTCATAGCAGAAAGCATATTTTTTTTTAATATTGTGATAAATAAAGTTTAAAAAGGTAGAGCTCATTCTCAAAATCTGATAACATGAGCTAATTCTTAGAAATATTGCTTTCTATAAAGTGACGCATTCGTCCTCAATGTTTTAGCAAAATCGTAAGATCATCCTCAAAGCCCTTTTCTTTAAGCTGACGCATTCTTGTTCAAGTTTTTAACAAAATCGTAAGATCATCCTCAAAGCCATTTTCTTTAAGCTGACGCATTCTTGTTCACGTTTTTAACAAAATCGTAAGATCATCCTCAAAGCCCTTTTCTTTAAGCTGACGCATTCTTGTTCAAGTTTTTAACAAAATCGTAAGATCATCCTCAAAGCCCTTTTCTTTAAGCTGACGCATTCTTGTTCAAGTTTTTAACAAAATCGTAAGATCATCCTCAAAGCCATTTTCTTTAAGCTGACGCATTCTTGTTCAAGTTTTTAACAAAATCGTAAGATCATCCTCAAAGCCCTTTTCTTTAAGCTGACGCATTCTTGTTCAAGTTTTTAACAAAATCGTAAGATCATCCTCAAAGCCCTTTTCTTTAAGCTGACGCATTCTTGTTCAAGTTTTTAACAAAATCGTAAGATCATCCTCAAAGCCCTTTTCTTTAAGCTGACGCATTCTTGTTCACGTTTTTAACAAAATCGTAAGATCATCCTCAAAGCCCTTTTCTTTAAGCTGACGCATTCTTGTTCACGTTTTTAACAAAATCGTAAGATCATCCTCAAAGCCCTTTTCTTTAAGCTGACGCATTCTTGTTCACGTTTTTAACAAAATCGTAAGATCATCCTCAAAGCCCTTTTCTTTAAGCTGACGCATTCTTGTTCAAGTTTTTAACAAAATCGTAAGATCATCCTCAAACCCCTTTTCTTTAAGCTGACGCATTCTTGTTCAAGTTTTTAACAAAATCGTAAGATCATCCTCAAAGCCATTTTCTTTAAGTTGACGCATTCTTGTTCACGTTTTTAACAAAATCGTAAGATCATCCTCAAAGCCCTTTTCTTTAAGCTGACGCATTCTTGTTCAAGTTTTTAACAAAATCGTAAGATCATCCTCAAAGCCCTTTTCTTTAAGCTGACGCATTCTTGTTCAAGTTTTTAACAAAATCGTAAGATCATCCTCAAAGCCCTTTTCTTTAAGCTGACGCATTCTTGTTCAAGTTTTTAACAAAATCGTAAGATCATCCTCAAAGCCATTTTCTTTAAGCTGACGCATTCTTGTTCAAGTTTTTAACAAAATCGTAAGATCATCCTCAAAGCCATTTTCTTTAAGCTGACGCATTCTTGTTCAAGTTTTTAACAAAATCGTAAGATCATCCTCAAAGCCATTTTCTTTAAGCTGACGCATTCTTGTTCAATTTTTTAACAAAATCGTAAGATCATCCTCAAAGCTAATTTCTATGAGTTGACGCTCTCCTGCTAGTTCTAGAAATTGACAAACAAAATGTATAGTTTCAGTAAAATTGTAATGCTAAAAGTCTACCTCATTTCAATAGCAGCTAACTTGTATTTACATACACTTTCATAATGGTAAAGCAGCATTTAATAAAGTAGCTACAAGGCACAGTGCAGAGTTGATCCGGCTTCACACCCTAAAAAAAAAAAAAATTCACACGTTTTTGTACGTTTGTATGTATGTACTACTTCATGTGTGGTCCTTGGCTCATAAAGGCTTTGGGACACCTATTCAATTTACTTTCACAAGGAAAAAATGTATAAAAAATCTACAACTATATGAGGGACAAATGGCAATTGTATAATTATCAGCCTAAAGAAAGAAATGTACTGTATAAAGTATACCCAAATCATACCCATATAAATATAAAGGCACACTCATTATATACATTCATATATACATACCCATATATATATATACATATATATATACACATATACAGTACATATATATGCACATATACTTTTATAGATGTATATATATATATATATATATATATATATATATATATATATATATATATATATATATATATATATCCATCCCTTTCTGAATGGGGAAAACTTAACGGGGGTGAAAAGGTTTGTGGATCGTCATGATCTAGTAAGGGCCACTCATACTAGTTTAGTTTACTGTGAGCGATCAATAAAAAAAAAAAAAAACTATCACCAGCTCTCAGTAGCCAACGCGGTGATGAAAATGGCCAAACCCCAGACATGACTAAAGACACGTTTGAGGCCTTTGTCCTGCATTGAACTAGAAACAGCAGAATTTTTTTTGTTATTGTTTTTGTTGCTTATGTATATAGCTATAATGACTGTTTAACCTCCTTTGATTTTGTGTCTGTCTTACCAGCTTATTTAAAAGATGTCATTAAAAATTCAAAAAACATATATATTAAATGCGAGACAAATACATATTGATATGACTTACACGATATTCACACCCTCTAAATGAACTTAATTGTTTTCTGATTTTATGTATATACTCGTATATGAGACTTAAATATCATAAAAGCTCATTCCGAATTTCAACATTTTCGGGGTTAACAATCATGATCTACCACCAATGTCCCCTGTAGAATTTGCAAGGTAAAGGTGCCTTGACCTCTGAATTTTTGTATTATTATTATTATCACTTTTAGCTAAGCTACAACCCTAATTGGAAAAGCGAGATGCTATGAGCCCAAGGGCTCCAACAGGGAAAAATAGCACTGTGAGGAAAGGAAATATGGAAATAAATGAACGATATGAGAAATATTCAACAATTAATATATTTCAAAAACAGTAATATCAAAACAGATATTCAATATATAAACTATAAAAAGACTTATGTCAGCCTGTTCAACATTAGATCTTGTATGACGACAATTTTACATTATAATTTCAATGAATCTTTTTTCATAATAATAATAATAAAGAAAAAAAAGTTGTATACGAATTTTTCAAATTCTTTCACTTTTTGTCTTCTTGTCTCCAGCCATATGATTTCCTTTCATCTAAGGATACATCTAACTATATTAATTTAATTCATCAATATTTGCTTATTGCAGTTTTTTATCAATTATTTTTTTCGCCTATATTTAAATTTTCCGTCTAATCACTTTTACAATGAAATTTCCTTTCCAATTTCATTTCTAAGGATGAACAATTCAAAAGTTTTATCACTATATTCGTCCAAGAACTTTAATACAAAAAAAAAAAAAAAAAAAAAAAAAAAAAACCTACCCTACCACAACACTCAAGAACCCTTGCAGGGCCACATAACCCCAGGAAAGCACTAACCAAAAACTAATAAATGATTCAACACAAATTAAGAATATATAATTTACACCTGTTTCCTAATTTGTATTTGAGTGAATATTCTATTCACCCATCGAGAATATCCCTCTAAGAATTCTAGTTTACCTGATTTGCTAAGGCATGAAAGGCTTCGATTTCACCAACGTTTCCCTGAGCGCCATAATCTGGAAAAGCCATTGAGGAGCTGGATGTTTATTTAATGTTATTTCATGCTTTCACTCAAGTGAGGAGGAGGAGGAGGAGGAGGAGGAGGAGGAGGAGGAGGAGGAGGAGGAGGAGGAGGAGGGGAGGTCCTCCTCCTCCTCCTCCTTTCAATCTGGCTGGACAGAATTATTACAGCCAATAAGCTGCACAAATAGCAGTGTGAGGTTCATAAAATGTTAATTGTGTAATCAAAATAATTACTAGAAAAGCTACTCAGTTTACTGTGGGAACTCCATAAAATGTGGATGGTGTAAGAAAAAATTATAAAAGAAACTACTCTGTTTATTTAGTCGTAGAGCAATGTTAATGGTATGAAAATATGATAAAAAAAACTACTTTTTTTTCCAGTAGTAAAGCAATGGGAGGTCGATAAAATGGGGATAGTGTAAGAAAAAATATAAAAAAAACTACTTTGTTTATTCAGTAGTAGAGCAATGGGATGTACATAAAAAGTTAATGGTATAAGCAAAAAAATGATTAAGAAAATACTCTGTCCATCCAGTAACAGAACAGTCAGTTCTATAGAATTAAAATACAAAAACAATCAGAGAAACTACATTTCTTTAGTAGTCTTATGATAATTATACAAGCCATAAATGACAAATATATTGAAAAAATGTATGAATAAATAATCTTTTAGAAGTCTATAAAATATAGATGAGATTAAAAACACTAAGCTGTCCAAGCAGCCGAAATAACAAATAGCATGCTAAATCATTACTAATAAAAGAATGTTATGTCCCCTGTACATGATAAAAGAAAGTACCTGCAAAAGCAGCTGATATTAGTCCATAAAATATAAATAAATTGACAAAATAACTGTAATATTTTGTTTTTTCTTAAGAATATCGGTTAAGGACAAAAAACCTGTGTGATCTGTGGTGAGCAAATGGATACAATTAAATTATCTGCCATAGGGATTCTAATATAAGTTCCATGAAATATCCAAGAAAGTAAAAGGTCTGCTCCAAGTAGGAAGCAAAACTGAAGAGCTATTTTCTTAAAAATAAACAGATATGCACACACACACACACGCATATGTATCCTATCACCATGGTATGCTTACTCCTAACCCCCAAACACAACAGACGGGGAAAACTGGGCGTGACCACAAAGTAAGATATATATATATATATATATATATATATATATATATATATATATATATATATAAAATGTGTGTGTGTGTATATATATGTATATATGTATGTATATATATATATATATATATATATATACACTGTATATATATCTTATATATATATATATAGAGAGAGAGAGAGGGAGAGGGAGAGAGAGAGAGAGAGAGAGAGAGAGAGAGAGAGAGAGAGAGAGACCTGCACTTTATCATAGATAAGATAATATTAATTTGTTAAGTTTATGTTTACCGTATATGTATGCATAACTAACTTGGAAGTTTGACATACTGATAACAAATCCTATGTAACTAACTCTACCATAGAACCTTAGAGAGAGAGAGAGAGAGAGAGAGAGAGAGAGAGAGAGAGAGAGAGAGACTTGAAATATCTTCCTGAGAAGGCCTAAAGGCTAAGCAAAAAAAATTACACAGGCACATACAGTTGTGTTGCAGCAAGTACAAGATATAATTTTGTTCTTTTCTAATAAAAGGTTAATATTCATCGAATCATACATGCAATTTCTCGCTCGAATAGTCTAAATTGAATCACGAATTACAAGTTTTTGACATCACAAGTATTTTAAACAATGACCCTATATCGAAATTATTCAAAAGAAAGCCTCGATAACCTACCAATTCTCTTTGAAAAGATGTTTGAAATAGTCTCCTCTAGAAATACGCTTTGTTTTTCCCCAGGAATATCAAAACCAAACTGCTCTTTGGGATAACTTCCCATCAGTATTACTTATGCAAAAAATTATTATTAGGGATGACCAAAGAATACCCTTTCGTACTCCAGAAACAAGTTTCCTTTGGAAGAACGTTCGTTGAGGACAAGAAAAAGTCACGTACGAAACATTGAAATAAAGTTTGATTGAAGGGAACTTTAACAAAATAGTCTTCTTAACATGGTAGTGAAACAAAAATATCATAGAAGTGTACTGAAGAATCGAAATGTTTTATCAATGGGAACTAAAATCTATAAAATTTTACTAGCACTTGCTTCTAGCATCATTGAAATAAAATGTCTTGTACAAGGAACAGCATTAATACGAAATTTTCATAAGGGCAAGGGACATTAAATAAAACTTCCCTTAGAAAAAAACTGAAACATGACCTTTCCTTAAAAAATACTGAATAAGCCTTTTCCTAAGAAATAAAGAGACCATTTCCTTATGCAGCACTGATCAAAACTATCTTCACGACAACGAATGTTGAAACAAAACTACAATGAGCCGAAAAGTAATTTGCCTCAAACTACAATGTCATAAAAAAAATGTTCATTAAATGCTAAGGCACTTCTGGGATAAATTATTTTAAGGCAACAATATTAAAATTTACTGTATTTTTTCTTGTGTTTAGGGAAAGATTTTTGAAGGAGAGCACGGAAGTTAATACTATGCTACTCCATTTATTCAACTCTTAAAACAAGAAAAGATACAGAAAAAAGGTTGTCTTGAAAGGAAACGTAAATAAAGATGACAACATAACCATAGAAATAATCAAGGGTTTGGAAAAAAGACATAATGTGGGTGCACACTATTGGAAAAGTCTTGTGAAGTAGAGGAAATACCAAGGGTGGGTTGATTAAAATGTTTAAAAAAAAATATATAGTTATTAAGTGTGAAGACTACAGAGGAATAAAGCTTTTGGAGTCTGTATAAAAGACACTAGAAAGAATAGTCGAAAGAAGTTTGAGAGATTTGATAGCTATACATGAGCAGCAGTTTGGGATTAAGAAAGAAAAGAGAACAGTAGATACTATTTTCATACTAATAAAAGTCCAAGAGAAGTAACTACAAAAAAGCAGGAAAGTGTATAAGAGTTCTTTGGATCTTGAAATGTCATATGGCAGGTACAGTTGGCTTCATTAATTCCGGTACACTTCACATGGAGCTAAGGAGACGTCCGTGTACCGGAATTAATGAAGCCAACTGTACCAATAAGGTTAGTGATAAAATATGAGATGAATACTGAAGTTGGTTAGTTTAGTAAGGATGATGTTTGATGGGACAAGAATCACCGTGCAGACAAAATATGGAGAGACTGATGCATGCCCTGTAGAGGTTGGCTTCCATCGGAGTTCTGCCCAAGGTCCATTTGTGTTCCTCATCGTTACAAACGCTTTGTCATTAAAATTGGGGAACAACCAAGATTTGTGGAAACTGATTTCATTTAGTCATTGTAGCAGACACAGAAGAATAAATGCAAAAAAAAAAAAAAAAAAAAAAAAAAAAAAAGACAGGAAAGGATTAAAGGTGAACATTAAGACGGCAGTTAATGATTAGTGATAAGGAAAGACATGAAGTAAACATTCACGTGGAAGATGGTAAAATGCTTAAAAAGAAGAATGAGTTCAACTATTTAGGAAGGGGTTATTGAAAAAGCAGTAAGACAGAGTACAAGAAGCATAGCCAAATTGGAGATCAGTAATGGAATTTTTTCAGACAAAAATAAAAAATGTCATTAAGACTCAACATGAAAATCTATAGGACAGTTATCAGGCCATACTATCATATAGGGCAAATACTTGGGCACTCAAAGGAAAGATGAGGGACAGCTGAAAAGAACTGAGATTAGGATGGTAAGATGGATTACTGGACTATCACTACTGGAAAGGAGGGAGAGTCAAGATATAAGAATGTATGGTATATGTTATGTAAAACATAAGGCTAGAGAAGACCGTCTGAGGTACCATGGCATGTAATAAGAAGGGAGAAAAAGAAACCAACATGGTACAGATGAACATGTTGCTCCTATCATCTCGCAACAACACTGAATCTTAAAGGTTTAAAGGCCGCTCATGAATGGCAGAGGCAAGGGACAGTGACATTCTCTATCAAGCAGGACAATGCCCTAGAGACTGACCATACATACATATAATCAACACCCAAGGCCCCTCTCCATCCAAGCTAGGATCAAGAAGAGCCAGGCAATGGTTACTGATGACTCAGCAGATAGACCTATAGGCTCCTCCAAACCCTCCATCCTTAGCCCACATGGATGGTGAGATTGCAGCGACCAAAGGAACTAACGAGTATGAGCGGGACTCTTACCTCAGTCTGGCGGTCACCAGTCTGTTTTAGGTTGTTCCTTTATATATATTGTGGCGATTGCTGTTTCGGTCATTCAATACACACGCATACAAATTCACACACTCGCACACACACATATATATATAAACATATATATATACACACATATATATATACACATATAAATATATATATATATATATATATATATATATATATATATATATAGATATATATACATACATACATATATATGTATATATATAAATATATATATATATATATATATACATATAAATATATATATATATATATATACACACATATATACATATATATATATATATATATATATATATATATATATATATCCATATATACACATATATACATATATATATATATATATATATATATATATATATATATATATATATACATATATACACATATATACATATATATATATACATATATATACATATATACACATATATACATATATATATATACATATATATGTATATATATATATATGTATATATATATATATGTATATATTGTCTATATAAAAGTAAATTGGCGGGCAAGGGTCTGCTCAACCATAGAAGACGGGAAGTTCGATCCCATTTCATTAAATCAGAGATTCGACCCAATGCAAGGTGGTCCTTCCACCTTCACATTACCTTCCTAGGCGTTTAATTACCAGGGGACTAACGCACAACGTAACACCCCCCCCCTCCCCCGTAAATCTACACGGACTAGATAGAAGGTGATTTCGCCGTTCTAAAAACTACGCCAATAATCAAAGGTGGTAAGACCATGTGGAGATTGTGGTGGAAGGTTTCGTAATGTAGACGTAATTAATGACAAATGGGAATAATTTGGAAGTTTTGCGAGTAATGAGGAAGACCAAAAATATCTGGTTAGATGAGTAGAGGAGATGTAGGAACTAAGATACTCGAGTCGGTACTTGATAAAAGTTGCAGAGAATAGGGTGGGTTGATCTGCTGCTGATAAACATTCTTTGCACCAATAAAAAACACCTCTTTAAATAATCTAAACACACACACATAAAGATACATCCTCTCTGTCATTTATACATAGCCTACAAACATGCAACCAACCATCAGCGTGCATGCGCAAATGTCTGTGTATATCTGTGTAAGTTGAGTAAAATATCTAGAAATACTCCCAATACACGCAAAAAAAAAAAAAAAAAAAAACCACTTCATGTCTGACAGTTTGGTGCATTATTCTGTTTTTATATGTTGTTTTATAAGAAATTAAAAATAAATTTAGCACATATAAACACAACTCCAGCTTTACTGGAATAAAATGAAATCAATCCCCAGAAAACGCAATTCTTTAGAAGCAAAAGAAGCGGATGGCTTAATGTACGATAAGCTGTCGCCGTTCTGCTGACTAAAGATATTGATATAATGTATGTTGCAATGGCTGCTATATTGTTTACCTCCAAACAAACCCTTTAAAAATCCGAAGGATAAAAAATCCATTATTTTCATCTAGCAATAGTATCCGTATTCGTATTACCCAAAATATGCAAACTACGTTGACCATATATATCCACTGGATATGAAAGATCTAAGGAGGCTCACATTCTTAATCCTCTAATGAAGCATTTAGAGTGGCATGACGTACTGTAATCACAGTCTCTCTTCTCCGTTTTCATATTTTGGAATTCATCTAAGATCTTTAGGGTTCCGCTAATCATCAAAAATGGTTATCTTTCATTATACAATTTGGGGAATGCATAACCTAAGGAATTTATTCCACTAAGTATCCGAAAGACTGAAAATAAAGGCTTTCAAGAAGAAACTGAAGACTTGTCTTGTTTTCTAAGTGATTCGATATTGTGGATTTGACAATTAACGCGATATAGGCTGTGTGATACTCTAAATACATGACAATGCATACGACGAAAAGATCTTGTAGGTCCTTTTAACGGTTTCCTTGTTTGATAGGATCAGGAAAACAGTCCTTATATTAAGTAAAAGTATCATAAAATTTGAAGGCATAAAAAATATATATCATAGAGTTTTAGTCCCCATCTTACGGTTATCCTTCATAATGAAAATGGGAATTATTAGGCCCCCAATCACGACTATCTTCGTCACTGATACGCAGGGAATTAATTTCTTGGGCCAGACAATGATTTACTTCCCTTCCAAGCCAATACTTTTGGAATTACTTTGCTTTCTAAAAATTTTCTCTACATATAGTCTTCATTCACTTAACAATATATTTTTTAATTCACTTAAGTCTGTATTTGATTTACATATTCGATTCTATTTCTATGATAAAAATTTTAGCATAACTAGATGTAAAGTCTCATTTGCATTTACAGTTCAGTTATTTAAAAGTCTAACTAACCAGGTTTCTCTTCGGCTGTTTTTAACAGGCTGAACCGGGAGTCCACGCCATGGGATAGCAAGTTTCAAGCATACATGATGACTGTTGCGGAATCTCAGATTATTATTATTATCATTATTACTTCTTAAGCTACAACCCTAAGTGGAAAAGCAGGATGCTATAATCCCAGGAGCTCCAACAAGGAAAACAGCCCAGAGAGAAAAGGAAACAAGGGAAAATAAAATATTTTAAGAACAGTAACAACATTAAAATAAATATTTCCTATATAAACTATAAAAATTTTAACAAAACAAGATGAAGAGAAGTAAGATAGAATAGTATGCCACAGAGTACCCACAAGCAAGAGAACTCTAACCCACGACAGTGGAAGACCATGGTACAGAGGCTATGGCACTACCCGAAATTAGAGAACAATGGTTTGATTTTGGAGTATCCTTCTCCTAGAAGAGCTGCTTACCATAGCTAAAGCGTCTCTTCTACCCTTACCAAGAGGAAAGTGGCCACTGAAGGTTGGATTGCAATTACGGATTTAAGGTTAATGACCAGGCACTGGGACCGGGGGCTCAATCACTGAACAGCTCAGTAATGTTGGACAGAGGACGAAATCTTTGTAAAGGGTTAACTCCAATAACAAAGAGGATAATTTAATTGTAACAAAATGAGCTTTTTATATAAAGTTGGCTACTTGTAAACGGAGAAAATTAATCTAAAAAAATCAATATTTACAATCTCTTTATTCAAGTAGAATTTGAGTCATTTGGGAGTGAATTTCTTGGATTAGGAGTATGGTCACACTATATCTTTATATACATCATTTTACAGTGTATAATTTTTACCTCACACATGGAAATCCCCTGTCTGTAAATAAAGTGAGATTCCTCAGTTCTCCACTATTATTACCCTCACCGTAATTCACATTTTCCTCACCTGACTAGATTTTGAAATCCTATGATACCTATGGTATTATTATTATTATTTTTTTCTTTTTAATTTTGCCAGACGATTCTAAGTGGATTCATCCAATCCCTTACATGATTGTAAAACGGCTTGTCTACTTTCATATGAAATGTGGTTACTAGTGAATTGTGATTATTACTATTTATAAACGAATAGTTATTCAGTCAGCTTATTTCCACGTGTAGATATGAGTGCCTTCATAATCATCGTACACGCTTGTGATTTCACATAGAAAATTAAACTTCAGCTCGCAAAAGAATGACTATACTCCTTATTTCCACGACCTAAATAGCAGCATTTGACGCATGTGGCCCTGAAATTATTGACCGTAACATGGGATCCATGGAATCGACTCGAAAGATTACACGCCTGATGAATTATTTTCTCGCCCATAGACGTCAATAAGCGATAATCAATGGCATCAAATGCAAGTTGAGCAAGGCATCGGTAATGACAAGCCGACTCAAATATGCAGTGGAAATTCGTCGCCACATCACGACCCGAAACTCTTGACAGACAATCGGGTGATCTTCTACACACTGCAATCAAGTTACGTTTCAAATGTAATTATAGTTATTATAGTAATTTCTTATTTTGTAAATTACAGTAGGATTGACTGAAGAATATCCTTCATTAACTTTACTTGATGCAATCATACTTTAGGAGCACGACAGGATATAAATTGAAATATAATGAAGGTACACTTAAAAATTTCGATAAAAAAACGGTAAATGCCAGGCAACATTTATTCCAGAATTTTTACCGCTTTAAAAATGGATAGATTGGCGTTAAGGAGTGATATTATGGTCACCAACCCGTAAAAGATAATATTAATGTAAGGTAAAATTACGGTTGCCCGTATTTTACTGAAATACAGCAGAGGACAGTATATTTTTTTAGAGAATTTCCGATTGAAATTACGGTTTCTTAACAGTTTATTGTAAAAGTTCTCAAGGATTTCGCTTTGTAAACGTGAATAAATTATCCTTATATTCTAAGTTAATATTTAACATTTGGTTTGATAATTAACAAAATTTAACAATTATCCTTAACTTCAAAAGTAAATGTATCCTTACATTTAACAGTTGATAAATATCGCCATGGTCTTCCACTGTACTAGGTTAGAGTTCTCTTGCTTGAGGGTACACTCGGGCACACTATTCAATCTTATTTCTCTTCCTCTTGTTTTGTTAAAGTTTTTATAATTTATATAGGAGATATTCATTTTAATGTTATTGTTCTTAAAATTTTTTCCTTTCCTCACTGGGCTATTTTCCCTGTTGGAGCCCCTGGGCTTAAAGCATTTTGCTTTTCCTACTAGGGTTGTAGCTTAGCAATTAATAATAATAATTATAATAATGATAATAATAATAATTATAATAATGACAATAAAAATAATAATAATATTAATAATGACAATAATAATAATAATAATAATAATAATAATAATAATAATAATAATAATAATAATAATACATTTCCTTAAATTTAACATTTACTAAACTATTTTAGTTTAAAAAATAATAAAATGAAAATTACTGCACAATTTACATATCTATTCAAAATCTTTTTTTCTTCTTCTTTTTTAAGAGAAGAGATCAAAGATAGAAGAACTATTCAATTTGGTTACATACTCAAAATTTCCTCTATCAGGCCATTGTTCATCTAGTGTTTGCATTTGAGTTTTGGGTGGAAAATATAAATTAAAGGTGGATAATTTCAATCTGTTTTTCTTGCTTCGATAATCTTTGCATTTAAATTTTCCTAAAATAATTTTAGTTACTTGTAAGTCCATAGACATGATATCAAAGCTGCCCTCTTTTCTCCCCCAAAGTCAATTAAGTGAGATCATCGTCACTTTTAAATCATTATACATAGTATTTTCAATAAAAGTCTAGAGGAACAATACGTTAATTAGAATGAGAAATAAAATTTTTCTGCTGAAGGCAGTTGTTTAAATTTAAACTAGGTAAATTTCTTCTACATAAAAAGTTTCCAGCAATCTTAACTCTGTTTCTAAACGAGCTTTAAATATAATACTCAAATCATGATTAAAATTGGTGTTACAAGAGCCGTGACGATATTCCCTTTTGGCTCTTGTAATACCAATTTTAATCATGATGACTCGAGTATTTATGTAAAGCTCATTTTGAGCGATTGAAGACTGCCATTAACTTATATATATATATATATATATATATATATATATATATATATATATATATATATATATATATATATATATATATATATATATATATATTTTAAACCTAGCTTAACCATAAATTATTCTGCTTTAAGCAGAAAAAAAAGTTTGATTTTAAATGTAATTTCAATTAAACTTTAATTTTATTATCATTATTGGTGCCAACTAACCTTTCGGCATTATGTATCACAGAAATCTGTGCAATCTTAAAATTACTTTCTTTGAGAAGAAAAGGAAGCCTAACTGGCGTTGCTGGACACACCCAATAAAAACACCTTTAGGTTGAAGAGTGACCAAAGAAACCGACGCCTCCACCTATAAATCTCGAGCAACAAAGGCCCAACGCTTCACTCGTGAAGGTCATAAATGTTTTGCAAATGTTAATGACAACGTCAAAAATGATTCGCAAAAGGTCTCGTCCACATAAATACTCAAATAAAAATGACAGTTAAACTAAGTAACAAAGATGCGAAAAAATAAAAAAAAATAAGGAGTACTTCAGAAGGGCAGGTTACTAGGATAGCCACATACCAATTATGAATGAAATGTACACTAGATTTTTTTTTTGTAAAAGTGTTAATGAGTTATGAATTCTGAAAATGAAAATGTATGAAAATATTATTCACTAATATGAATACTTGACCACAGTTGTGTGAAGTACAATAAACAGAAAACGTTGCTTCTAGTTTTCCTCGATTTTCATAGCCTTCCCATCACTACGACGCGTATTTAACTTTTACTTTTGAGCTGAACATTCCCAGTTTCTTTCCACCCATTTTATATTTGTTCCTCTTCAGAAGAAGAAATAAAGATGAGCATCCATCGGATTTAAATTAACAGAACTTGAGCCATACGGCTAGGACCAGGGAGGTCTTTCCCATGGACCTCAATTAAAAAGATAACATGCTAACGTAAATTTCAATCTTTAGAGGAAGGATGCAAAAATGTTTTCCCCATTTATTTGATCAACAAATTTAACTGAAAATATAAACACAACTTAAGCCATCTACAATAATAGAAAGTCAGAGCTTATCAAGAACACCAAAGTAATGGTAAAGCCGGGAACACTAAAGAAGGGCAAGAAACCTCAGCAGGCTGGTGCAACCATCAAACAGCTTTATAATAGGACTCGAAAGCAGATAATTAGGGGTCGTATATGACTTCTGCTAACCAAAAAATAATTTCGAATACCCTAATACCTTTTTTTAGCTCAACAAAGCTTTGGGGTAAAAAAGAATGAGATAAAAGAATAAAGGTTCCACGATACACATTAAAATGTTTACGTGGCCAGCTAAGATGCTTGAAAGAAGGGCGCCTCTAATCTGTGCAAGAAAGTGTTCATAGAGTAATGCTAAAAAGTTTAAAGCAACTAATATATATATATATATATATATATATATATATATATATATATATATATATATATATATATAGACATATATAAGTATACATATATACATGCATACATATACATATAAACATACACGCATGCATATATACATATAAACATACACACATGCATATATACATATAAACATACACGCATGCATATATACATAATTACATACATACATATACACACATATATATATATATCTTATATATATATGTATATATAAATATATATAATTCAAACCCTTATAGCAAGTTATCATAATGTTACTTAAGCAATAAAATCATAGATAGAAAAAGCCACTGATATCCAGAGTAAATACGGTCCTAAAATATCTTAAGAGGAATTTATCAGGCATCTAATGATGACCTTAAAAGACTTTACCAATGTTAAAAAATGACTACAGCAATCGCACCAAGTTCTAGCTGTGAGTTAGCAGAACAGCTTATGCGATAAAAACCAAAAACTTACAATTGAAAGGTTTACGATGCTATATAATACCTAATAATCAATCAATTGAAAGGTATGCAGACCATATTTTAAGAAATATCTAAAAGAATTTTAAACTATCTTCCTATCAGATTACAATTAAGAAAAGCCTAAAAGTTTTTAATCAATCTTCCAATAAGATTACAATCATGAAAAATCTAAAGACTTTTAATCAATCTTCCTGTCAGATTACAATTAAGAAGCATCTAAAAACTTTTAATCAATCTTCCCATAAGATTACAATTAGGACAAATCTAAAAACTTTTAATCAATCCTCCAATCAGATTACAATTAAGAAGCATCTAAAAACTTTTAATCAATCTTCCCATAAGATTACAATTAGGACAAATCTAAAAACTTTTAATCAATCTTCCTATCAGATTACAATTAAGAAGCAACTAAAAACTTTTAATCAATCTTCCCATAAGATTACAATTAGGACAAATCTAAAAACTTTTAATCAATCTTCCTATCAGATTACAATTAAGAAGCATCTAAAAACTTTTAATGAATCTTCCCATAAGATTACAATTAGGACAAATCTAAAAACTTTTAATCAATCTTCCTATCAGATTACAATTAAGAAGCATCTAAAAACTTTTAATCAATCTTCCCATAAGATTACAATTAGGGCAAATCTAAAAACTTTTAATCAATCTTCCCATAAGATTACAATTAGGACAAATCTAAAAACTTTTAATCAATCTTCCCATAAGATTACAATTAAGACGAATCTAAAACTTTTAATCAATCTTCCTATCAGATTACAATTAAGACAATCTAAAAACATTTAATCAATCTTCCTATCAGATTAAGAGTAAGAAACACCTAAAAACTTTAAATCAATCTTTCTATTAGATTGCAATTAAAAAATCTACAATCTTTTAATTAATCTTCCTATCAGATTACAATTAAGAAAAGTCTAAAAACTCTTAATCAATCTTCCTGTAAGATTACAATTGAGAAACATCTAAAAACTTTTAATCTTCCTATCAGATTTCAATTCAGAAACATCTAAAAACTCTTTATCAATATTCCTATAAGATTACAATTAAGAAACATCTAAAAACTTTTAATCAATCTTCCTATCAGATTACAATTAAGCAAAAATCTAAACACTTTTAATCAATCTTTATATCCGACAACAATTTAAAAAAATCTAAATTTTTAATCAATTCTCTTATCAGATTACGCCTTTTTATGGAAGTAGTGAAGATTTAGATTAGAAAATAAGTATAAAATCAATAGTCAATGTCTCCAAGGAGAATCAATCTATGAACGCGAAGGGAATACAAGTCACATTTACCAGGAAAGGAATTGCATTTACTTATGCATGAACTCGCACTGCTTATGCCTTGGGGGTAATCTAAGCTTCGCTATTACATGTCACGTTAAGGTTTGGGTAATGGTTTCTGAATGATAAATAGACCTTACCTCATCTAGTTGCCATGATACAGGACTATTGTAATGCTTTTGTTTTGACTTTGTCAAAAGTTGACATGACAAGGGCCTATCTAAGGATTTTGTTTTTACTTTGTCAACAGTTGCCATGATACGGGACTATTGTAAGGCTTGTGTTTTGATTTTGTCAAAAGTTGATATAAGGGACTATTATAAGGGTATTGCTTTATCTTTGTCAAAATTTGTCATGATACGGGACTATTGTAAGGCTTTTGTTTTTACTTTGTCAACATTTGCCATGATACGGGACTATTGTAAGGCTTGTGTTTTGACTTTGTCAAAAGTTGCTATGATACGGGACTATTGTAAGGTTTTTGTTTTGACTTTGTCAAAAGTTGCTATGATACGGGACTATTGTAAGGTTTTTGTTTTGACTTTGTCAAAAGTTGCTATGATATGGAACTATTGTAAGGCTTTTATTTTTACTTTGTCAAAAGTTGCCATGATACGGGGTTATTTTAAGGCTTTTGGTTTTATTTCGTCAAAATAA
>NC_090727.1:144424352-144441852 GCF_036898095.1 Palaemon carinicauda | reverse complement strand
AGATCAAACAGAAAAACACAACTCTAAAAAAGGCAAAATGAAAGAATTAAAATATTTCCACAGAATATTTTGATCAACAAAAATCTTAAGACTTTCTCATTCTCAATATGACAATTTTTTGTGCTACTGAAGAAAAACAGAACGAATGAGTTGCCCAAAACTGAATTTGCTATCAAGAATCACATATAACATTTTAAAGGAGTCATACAAAGTTAAAGAAACCCTATCAATGCAGAGATCTGGATGTTACACAGCCACTTTTCCCGACCTATTGTACCATGCACTAATTTTAGTTAGATCTTTAATAAGTGATTCAGCAACCCTCCATCTACATTCAGGAGTTGGAATTGAGGCAAAGAGTGTAGAATCATCTGGATATGCAACGAGCTTATTTCCTAGGCCAAACCATAAATCATGTGGAACAACAGATATCACATTCCTATACTCCCTACGGTGCCCAACAACAAAATCTCTGAAATCTATTACTTAAAAATTCAATAGTGATGCTAAGAAAAGGCCTACCTACTCCAAACTTTTTAAGTTAAAAAGGGCCCCTTATACATGTGTATAACCAAATATGTGTATATACACACACATATATATATATATAATACACATAAATATATATATATATATATATATATATATATATATATATATATATATGTATATATATATACACCCACACACACACACACACACACACACATACATACATACATACAAATATATATATATATATATATATATATATATATATATATATATATATATATATATATATATATATATATATATATATTCATATACCACGTCAAGTTCACTTGAAGGCCAAAAGTCTTTATATATTAAACGTAACTTGAAGTGACAACTTATGCACAGAAGCGTTTAATATAATTACAGGTTAACGCAAATCGAAATTAAAAACAAACAAATTGACTTGTCATCACCAACAAAACGAAAATTAAAAATACATGAAAATCTTAATAAATGACAATGTTAATAATCTCTTTTCAGTCTGGTCAGTCTTACATGATTTGAACGTGAAAATTATCAGTAGAATCAGGGTAAAAGGAAAATGGAGTTAATGGGATAGAAAAACAAAAAACAATAAGAAAGGAAACGGAAGCAAAAACTTACAAAAATCGAGCTTCTCGAGGACTGGGATATTTTTATTATTTTGTTACATTAATTCAACACTACTAATACTGCCGTATATGCACATATAATGTTGAGATATCTTTGACAAGTCTGAGAATAAATCGAAATTGGTGGAAAATTAACATACTGGCCACGGGTTAAAATTAAGTCTTTACTCGTCTTTGCTAATGGTCAATTCAAATATATTTTTTCATGTCCAGTTACATTATGTCCTAAATCACGTGAAGGTATAGCTTAACTGCTTTCAGTAACAACGATTAAAACCAAGTTCCAAAGGATTCAATGTCGCTCATGAATGACTGAGACAAGGGACAAGACTGTACCAACCGTGTGTCACACTATCGTACATAGTCACGAAATTTCTTATTATGTATACACATATATATATATATATATATATATTACGCATTGTATCTTCGCTCTCCCCTCGCACTGATAGGGACCTGAAATAACATGTCTGTTTTTCTCACCATTAACTGTTAACAGCACCTGTTGTCGGTTGAACATGAAATTGCCTGGTAGGTTTTTTATGTCCTTTTTGCCTAGAGTTTATGTATATATAAACGGATGTTCTGTAATAAAGTTACTCAGTTGCTTTCATCCTGCCTTTGAGTCACAACCTACTCTTGGCTCGTCACATTGGTGACCCCGGAGTGACACGTCTTCCCGCCTCCCCCCCCACCCCACACCCCCTTTACTATGACACCCTCAAAACATACCTTCTGCAGCAGTACTCGCCGTTGCCAGCCGCCCGCATAAAAAGGCTTTCTCAGCTATCTCAACAACCGTTGGGGGACCAAAGGGCTTCGCTCACCCTCAGGGAAGTGACCAGTATCACTTGCCTGCAACCTGCCGCAGACAGCTCTCCTCGTGAAGTGAACATACTTCGTGCCCTTTGGGTAGGCCGTTTACCCGAACTTGTACGCGCTGCCATACCCGATGTCGATAGTTTACTCATAAAGGACTTGAGAACCAAAGCCGACGCCCTTATGGACACCCACTTCATGACCTTCAAGACATCCATCAACGCCTCCACTCCTGACGAAGAGGACACCTATTCAACGTCAACCGAAGCTGACGTGAATGCCGTAGGACACACACGCTTATGAATGCCGTAGGACACACACGCCTACCCCGTGACGAGCGGCGACAAAGCCACCCATCATCCAACACTCACTCGTGCTCCAACCAACGACTTCTACAGCCACTCACTGCCGCCCATCAGCCGCAGTTTTGCTACTACCACTCCAGATTCGGGGCTGCCGTGAAGAAATGTACAGTAAGTCATTTTTAGGGGGGGAGCCATGTACCAACCGTGTGTCACGCGATCGTACATAGTAACGACATTTCTTTTTTTTTGTATATATTATGCTTTATATCATTGCTCTCCCCTCGCACTGATAGGGACCTGAAATAACATGTCTGTTTTTCTCACCGTTAACTGTTAACAGCAACGGTTATCGGTTGAACATGAAATAGCCTGTTATGTCTTTTATGTCCTTTTTGCCTGGAGTTTATGTATATATAAACGGATGTTCTGTAATAAAGTTACTCAGTTGCTTTCATCCTGCCTTTGAGTCACAACCTACTCTTGGCTCGTCACAAGACCATATATACATATGACCAGTGCCCAAGACCCCTTTTCATCTAGTTGGGACTAGGAAGGGCCAGGCAATGGCTGCTGATGACTCAGCAGGTAACCTTATAGGCTCCCTAAACTCCAATCCCTAGTTTACAAGGGTGGTGAAAATGCAGTCACTACAAGAAACTATCGACCTTTAGCGCGTCTTGAACCTAAATCCAACAGGTTGCAAGACAAGGACCACAACCCCTGGGTTATGTTGGGTTGCAGAATAAAAATGTTAAAAAAGGATTTATTTATTGTTATTTCAAATTTTCGTTTATGTAGGACAAAGGATAGGCGGGTATATAGCTGAGGGAGGAAGTTGTAAATTTTTAATAATAATGTTAAATGAGGAAAAACTAAAGAAAAAGAAAAGAAAAAAAAAAGAAAAAATTATGGAATGAAGAAGAGATGGATTTCAAAATATATCTATATGACGAGGATAAAAGATTATCATGCCGAGAGAGAGAGAGAGAGAGAGAGAGAGAGAGAGAGAGAGAGATGGAAAATGAACCTAACCCTTCCTCTTCCCCCACCCCCTCCCCCTCTTCCCCCTCAGGGCAGCCGACGTGGCGGCCCCCATCCCCCTCCGGTGCCAAGCCAGCCAACCCACAAGCAATGAAGGCGAGAATCGGGGGTACTGGAAGTTGTTAAATCTTGCTCAACAACTCGCAGCGGACTTTCTAACTTTTGCTTCCTTGCAAAATGAATGGCTGTTTAAGACTTTGATGATATATTATCTCAAGAAACTCCATTTGCCGGCTGAAAGTTTAATTTATTAGTGACAAGAGAACCTTCTCTACTCCTCCTCCTCCTCATCCTCACGCAACCCCCCTCCCTTCCTTCTTTCCTCCTACCCACCTATCCCATCCTCTTCTTCATTCGCCTGTGACCTCCAGTGTCCCCTGGGTGACCCGAAAGGATTCCGGAAAGGAGGATTCACATCCATGAGACGTTTTGAGTAATAGCGCTTCTTATGAAGATGATGACCACATTTACTGCGACGACATTCTACAAAAAGAATCATTCTTTGATCTAGTTCAATTCAATAATTTTCCAAGAAAAAGATGAAAGTAATAACTTTTGGAAATTGTATGCATCACATTCCAGTGTTTTTACAAATATGTAAATTTCAAAATGGACACTAAAGCGGAACATTTGCTGTTCTTTTCTTCTCTCTCTCTCTCTCTCTCTCTCTCTCTCTCTCTCTCTCTGCTGAGCTTCTTGATATCTTTCTGCTACGTCTTTAACTCTTGGTTAAAAGGGACAAGGAGTTGTCAGTCCAAATCTTCCTTTGTAGGAAAATTAGCCTATGTAGGATAAATTGCGTCTTTTAGGTAAAACTGGCGTTCTTTGAAAGAAAAGTTGCGCCCTTAGAAGGATTATTGACGTGCTTTGCTGGAATATTCAATACAGTTTTCAAGTGGAAAAACTTTGTCGTTAATGCAAAATTTTGTTTTTGTAGAAAATTTTGTTTGTGTGAAAGAAATTTCTTTTGGTTAATTTTTTCTTTTTTGTAACAAAAAAAAATTGTTTTTGTAGAAATATTTGTGTTCTATACATAAAAATGTGCTCTTCGCGAGAAAACCAATTGATTTGTGAACATGCGCTACCAGGGGATTTGTTTTTTTCTCAGGAATAAAAAAATTGAAATAAGACCAAAGGGAGGGCAAAGGAGGGAAGCACCACAAAGACCCTCTTGGAATATAACGATAAAACAAACACAAAATGTAAATATTTAGAGAGAGAGAGAGAGAGAGAGAGAGAGAGAGAGAGAGAGAGAGAGAGAGACTAAATAAGGAGGGGCTTTAAAATACAGAATTATGAATAAGAAATTAATTTTTATAAAGAACTTGAGGAAAGGTTTATGGGAATGCAGTGCTTATGCAAGATAGGGAATTTGTGATGCAGAATGTATTTTGTAGACTGGATAATCAAGAGGAATACAATAAGCACAACAGAAGGAAAAGTTAAAAAGTTTTTGTTATGGAAAATCTATTGTAAACAGAAGCACAGTGATCTGAACTCTCTAATACCTAAATAATAAATATATGAAATGTTATAGAACTACGCAAGAGATGGGTTTGAGGGGGAGGGGGTGGGAGGTTTAAGCATCATTGTGAGAACGAAGGCTATTCCGAAGGAGGTGTCTGTGCCTTAAGACGATCTTAGACCTATTAATTAAGGTCCTCTTGAAGCGAGCTTGGGGCTTGTTTGCACCTTCTCCTTTCATACGATCGTCCAACAAACAAGATGATAATATTGGCTTGTGTTCCCACCTCGTGCTTTGGCTGAGTAACGAACAATAGCAATTCGCCTCTGTAGATAACGACCAAGACGGCGGCGGGGGATATTACGTCTTTGGCAAGCGAAGGATTCTGCACTAAAGAGCTGAGAGGCGACGATAAGATGGCGAATCGAGATATGGAAGGCCAGTAATGAGGTCGTGTTTAGTTTTCACTGATCGTGGGAGACAATCATTAACAGTTCGAATTAAGAAAGCATGGAATAATCTAAGGCAAAGGACACCTGACCTATTGATGCTATATGTTCTCAGTTTTCTGACGAGTTCATGAGCCATCTTCACTTCCATACAATAAATCAGAGAGAGAGAGAGAGAGAGAGAGAGAGAGAGAGAGAGAGAGAGAGAGAGAGATACCACTTAAGAGAGGATTAGTGAAGAAGCTGGGTTTCCTCGCCTGCTATTGTTCTTCTGGCTCGAACGTAGCTGTGGTCAGCCTAATTGCAGTCTTGAATAGGTTGTTTACAGCCAAAGCCTCGGAGGGAATCGATTGATTTTGTCACAATTACACCTGAATGAAAGGCAAGAAGGAAGTTGCCCGCAATGTTTTTACTCTCGCCATCTAAAGAATACGATGCGGTTGAGCATTTCTCTGGTAAAGGTGGATGAACAATACAGATTCAATAGCAAATTCGCGTCAGAATAATGATCGCTACGACTACAAGGCGCTGGCCATACTCGAACGGAAGACTCTCAGGACAACTGGTAGTATAAAAAGATATCAACACGTATCTACGTTTGTAAACATATGATCAACACAAAAATCCCATTCATGAGGAAAGGAAATAAGGAAACAGACATAATAGTGTGTGAGTGTACCCTCAAGCAAGAGACCTAAGAACTCTAACCCAAGACAGTGAAAGACCATTTTACAGAGGCTGTGGCACTACCCAAGAGTAGAGAACAATGGTTTGATTTTTGAGTGTCCTTATTGATATTGAGTTTGGTTTGATTTTTGAGTGTCCTTATTGATATTGAGTTTCCTTCTAGAAGAGCTGCTTACCATAGCTAAAATATCTGTTCTACCCTTACCAAATGGAAAGTAGCCACTGAACAATAACAGTACAGTAGTTAACCCCTTGAGCAAAGAAGAATTGTTTGGTAATCTCAGTGTTGTCAGGTGTATGAGGAAAAGGAGAATATGCAAAGAATAGGCCAGACAATTCGGTGTATGAGTAGGCAAACCAAAAATGAGCCGTAACAAGAGAGAGATCCAATGCAGTACTAAATGGCCAGTCAAAAGACTCAATTACTCTCTAGCGGTAGTATCTCAATGGGTGCCTGGTGCCTTGATCAAACTAGTGATACTGAATGAAATAAGAAAATGAATAACTTTATAGAAATTCATAAATATTAATAAAACTTTATTCCAATCTAAATTAAACAAAACATAACAAGCATTTGAAGAATACAAGTCTTTTAGGTTTAGCAACCCATCCTCAAAAAGATCCTTTTTCCCAAACGTTACACCGACATTTCTCGTAAAATATTCTATGAAAATCTACGCAACATTATGCATAATATTACCAATGAACAAATAAACCAAACTGAAAGTGTAACCTCCTTTGCCGAAATAACAATACAAAGTTTGCCCTACTTTGTTGCCTAACAAAGTTTCCAGCTTTATCAAATACATTTATAGTATATTAAATCAATAAAATTACAAGTGAAATGAAAAAGCAAATTTAATTACACAAGTTAGAGCTCTCATTGAAAGCCTATATGAGATAAAAAAATATTTTTTAAAGTTACATCTTACTTTTATCAACCATATGTTAATGCTCAACCCTAAGAGCTTACTTTTGAAAAAATAAAAAAACACCAAAAAAGTTCATTTCCATGGTTTTCATTGCTTCCTCTCCAACACAGTGTGAGAAAAGGCCAAAATTAGTATGCAGTTTACAATTAGGTAATATGATATGAGGTTTTCAACTACCCTTCCGTACTTGCTTGTTCCCCATATAAAATACTGTATTTGAATCACTTGAACAAGAGTATACTTCATAATAAAACTATCGAGGCCTTGGCTGTAACTTATATAGCCACATCAAGTACTATGAGGCCGGCAGCACACTAGTGACTCTGTGGCGCCACAAAGCCACAGCATCGTGTGGCGGGGATGAGGTCTCCCATGGGTTTCCATTGTTTTCAAAGCCACGCCACGCCTGTGGCGGGGATGAGCGACAGAGAGCCACAGTCGCTAGTTTGCACGGCAAAACTTGAAAACAATGGAAACCTATGGGAGACCACATCCCCGCCACACGATGCTGTGGCTTTGTGGCGCCACAGAGTCGCTAGTGTGCTCCCGGCCTAATTTTGAAAGTATATGACCGAAAAAAACAACCGTAAACTATACTTTCTATTTCAAAAACTCAATTTCCCTCGTTTCATAATTACATTATCCGACGATCTCTTCCTTATTAGACTGTTTAGAACACAAACTCATGTCTCCTTAACACATAAAATGAAATCAATATTCTAACAGAATGATATAATATAAAAAAAGAAATATCTCACAGAAGATACAAATACGTAAGGCAACGAAATATGTAGCAACTCTCCTACATGATAAAGATAACGTGTCTGGTTATATATACTGTATGTGTATATATATATATATATATATATACACATATATATATATATATGTATATATTTATATATAAACATATATATGTATATATATAATATATAAATATATAAATATATATATGTATGTATGTATATATATATATATATATATGTATGCATGTATGTCTATATATATATATATATGTATGCATGTATGTCTATATATATACATATGTATATATATACTATATATACAGTATATATATATATATATATATATAATATACGTTTCTTTTACGCATACCTTTCCTCGTCCCACGATTAAAGGGGGAAGGAAAATTCAAATTCCTACTTTGTCAAATAACAATCACGCACATATCGATGTCATAGGTTAGATGCTTCAAGTATTGTTTAAAAAATATAACATTTAATGTTTCTCCTTGACTGTATCACTTACATAAAATAAATGTATTTTCCTGTTACTGGTATTTGACAATTAAACTAGATATACGCTCAAGAACTCGGGTAAAAATCTAATGATCGTGATGATGTTACTACGAAATGGCTATGGAGGTTCCGCCTTCAGTCAACGGTGTGCAGTATCTATAAATGTAGCAGTGAGTGGACCGTATTTGTAATAGATCCACCCATTTTTACGGTTATTAAACTGACCTGACTATAGGCACGGGTTTTTCCTCTAGGAATAGCATATTGTTGAGCCATATGGTCAAACATTCAACTTTCGAATCTTATTTTCTTTGAAAAATAGTGATCTCTTGTCTCAAGTAAGTATAACAAGTAATCCTATTGAATTTCTGGTTGATTTATCAAAATGGTTAGTTTCCCTTAACGCTTTCTGACTAACTTAACCACTGGAGTTTTTAAAGGCCAAGATAAAAGAGGAGGTCCGAGTGTATGGTTAACGCAGTAGACGTTATAAAAACATACATTATACATTAAACCTCTCAAGTGACAGAGTGAATAACTTGTAATTTATAACAGAAATTGATGTGTAAAAAATAATGACACTGTCATTAATATTCTCTTGAGCGAAGGCCGACGGGGCGGGCTATTTGGGGATCTTTACGGAAGCAGGGAGAGAGATAATTCCTTAAAGATACAGTGAAATAAATGATATCGAACCCACCAATCCAGATATATGGCTTAGGCAATTATTTCTCGCTATATACAGAATAATAAGGATTTAATAAATATACCACTTCTTTATAGATACCCTGAACGAGTAATATGCCAAGATTCGTATAATTCAGTACTAATTATGAAAAGTATCGTATAATGATAATTTACTTCTGTTATTTAATATTATAATGATATTTTGGTTTTTTCTCGTCAGTCATACCAGCAAAGTTCACCTAATTTGCAGAAACAAAAATGGAACAGGATGACAACAATATTATAATGTTTTGGCAGAGACCATTGATTGACCATTACCCGAAACATTACCCAAACCGAGAAATTTAATAATAAAACGGCTTATGACAATTACAGGATATTGCAAAAGACATGAAAAAAAGTCATACAAATCTATGAACAGTTTCTATAACAATTCTCGACCCTCTTTTATTCATTATCATTGGAAAAATTAAGTGAAAACAAACTATTTATAACAATCTAATTTTCAATCACTTTAAAATGATGCCTTTAAAGAATAAAATGCCTAAAATTAAAATCTGCTAAAATAAGAGAATGAAAAATAAAAATTCAGGTGACCGAACAAAATAAATACGGGTGTAAACAACAAAGTATGAAAAGAGAAACCGTAAATAAACGATGCATAACTGTCCAGAATTATCATAATTATTATTTATTATCATATATAATTAAAATCGGTAACGCAAGATTAAAATAATGCTACCAGATAAGGATCCCAGTAGATCAAATAAAAGATATATAAGAATCAACTATCATAAGGAATAACGATGTATTCCGATCTTCTTAATTCAAGATCTTTAGCATCAATAATCAAGTCAGGAAGACCTTTCCCCCATTTACCCTATAAAGAATGAAACAACAGGGGGGTTTGCCCTACTCTTTATTCTCCAACTGTATTTTACTTACATTCAAATGTCTCCATTTCATTGAGTCAACAGGAATACTATTGTTTGATAGCATGATTCTCTAAAATTATTGATTATATAACATGAAATATATCACAGCCTGGAATTATAGTTAAGAAATATAACAGAGAAGAATAGTAGAATTCAAAATTCACGATAAATCAAATAAAATGGATACAGTAAATAACAAAAGGGTGTCATAATGAATGGATTACATGTCAATACAAAAAAAAAAAAAAAAAAAAATTTCCCCAAAGAAAATAGTGCCTGACTGATTTAATACTGTTGAAGGAATGTCATAAAAGATAAAATAGAAAACAGACAAATTGAAAATGGTAAAAGCTAATATATGACAAGAAAATGGGAATATAAAATTATATAAAAGGTCAAAAGAAATAAAAAATGTAAAAAAAAAAATAAATAAAAAGAGAACACGGAAAACATTATCGTTAAAAATGTAAGGTCACAAAGTACATGGGAGACAAAATGCGTAACCATCACTACAGCCGAACCATACAGATTTGTGAAATAAATATTTCCATTTTGAGAATCCCATGAAAAAATAAGTTGAATCTACAACCTTTACAAGAGAAATAACATGAGTTTTCTCTACTGGTACATGCCATGTTTCAAAACCGCTTGGTTCTGTGTGTGTGTGTGTGTGTTTGAGAGAGAGAGAGAGAGAGAGAGAGAGAGAGAGAGAGAGAGAGAGAGAGAGAGTGTGTGTAACCAGCAGATAAATATTAAAAAAAAATTCTATGCTCGAAAGATGTAGCCTGGAAAAATGACGGCCAATCTGATAAGACAAATAAACAAAAAACGAATTGGAAAACAAACTTCCTTCCTCTATTTTCGAATAATTCCCGAAATCAAATTGAATGACTGGTCCTGAAAACTAAGGCGATTTTCCTTCCCAAACTATTTTCATTTCGCTCTTTTACCTGTACGAGAGAGAGAGAGAGAGAGGAGAGAGAGAGAGAGGGAGCGCGTATACCAATTTAGAAATTAATTCTTAAAATTGGTAATGAGAGAGAGAGAGAGAGAGAGAGAGAGAGAGAGAGAGAGAGAGAGAGCGTATGCCAATTTAGAAATTAATTCTTAATATTTGTAATGAGAGAGAGAGAGAGAGAGAGAGAGAGAGAGAGAGAGAGAGAGAGCAATATTCCTTTCACAAGCTTTTTATATTACTCTTCTTTTTTCTCCATTACGTAAGAGAGAGAAAGAGATACGAGTCCCTCCTCACCCTCAAACGAACACCCCACCCTCTCCCTTCAGTATCCCCCCCCCCATTCCTCAGCAGGACTCGAAAATGGTATTAAGTCGTATTTTGTGTATTTTTCCCTTCGAGATCTGCTTGTCGTGACAGACGTTCCGCGAGAGTCGTTGGCATTTTCATATCGTGATATGCAAAACACGACCAAACACATCTGCGCCAGTTCCCTCACTGATTTGTGGAGCAGTTTTTTCTCTTCGAGAGATGAATTCTGAGCTCTTGTTTTTTCTTCTTCTCCCTTTTTTTTTATTTTCCAAGAGTTTTTTCTTTTACCTATTTATCTTTCATGGTGAATTTCTCCCAGAACACATTTTTTTATCTTTTACATCTCCAAGGTTTCTGGTCTTGTGAAAAAATTCTGATGAAAGGACCTGGTATTATCATTTTTTTTATTCATGTTTATTTTTCAAGTGGAGATTCATTTAGATGTTCTTAAACAATTTACACGTTAACTAATATGTTCTCAGTGCTTAATTAAATTAATGTCTTAATAACCTAACGCATTCTTTTATAAGATCTGTATGGACATAGATCCAGCCAATGCATCACAAAACTGAAGGATTTAAAACTAATAACAGTCTATGGTGAAGGTGAATAAAGTTGTATGATCTTCAAATTAAAATCTTCACTAGTAAATACGATTAAAATTTGATGAAAAACTCCTTAGCCATTATTCACACACACACACACACACAAATTTAAAAGTTTTTGTGTAATCGAGGAACATAACAGGGAAAACTCACGTTCATGAAAAGTTTAATCAAGCAAGAGGAAAGTCATGCTACTTTAAGATAAACGCTACTTCAAAATTCTTACTCCATATGTAAGCTTATAAAGGGTTGCACAATGCATGGAATTTGTCTCAATTTCAGAATATAATTATTAAGTGAAGTTTAAAGCTGGACTTTTGACATAAGTGGATAATGGCCAAAAACCCCTAATCCTAGGTAAGTACCTAAGAGACCTGGAACTTTGGAATCCTTCAGGGTACAGTATGTACCAAGGGGTCGAAAATCCAACATGATAACTCAAGAGGTTTGGAACCCCATAGGATACCAATGAGGAGAAAGGAACTCTGTGTGATAAGAACTAGTGGTATTTCAGCTTCCAAACTAACACTCACGGGTTAGGAATGTTACATCTTTAGGCCAAGAACATATAAGATGTCACCAAATGGCCAGAAATCCTATGGGGGTTAGAGCCTTATGCAATAAGACCTAGAACCTGGGGACCTTACATGATTACATCTTAGGACTGGGTGCTAAAGTGATGATAATCAAGGATCAGGAACCCTACTTAACATTGAGTTGGGAATCATACCAGATAGCTCCCAGGAGGCTTTATCCATAGATGATGACACCCAAAGGTTGTAAACACTATGGGGTAAGACCTAAAGATAAAAAATCATACATGATAATGGTCAATAACTATTCATAATAATACCAATGGGTTATAAATCTTATGTGATGTCAACTATGAGTTAATGATTGTAGGCAATAATTACCATGAGTGTAATAACACATAATAACACATAGTGGTGGAAACATGATATGATTACACATACAGGTTCTCTAACCAGTAACCATCAAGTCTTTGATTGCTAATCCTATCACAAACGTCCAAATTTGCACAGCAGACTTTCAGTAAATGGTACGATTTGGCGACGGTCTGATAAATGGGACGAAAGCTGAACATATACGGTAAATGTTAATAGATAGGCAAGATAGATAACAGGAAACCACATAAGGACAAAGGATAAAAGTCTAGTGTCGACAGCTTCTCGAGAAGTTTTCGAGAAATGTGTAAAAGATTGGGTCGTACAGAGAGAGAGAGAGAGAGAGAGCTATCTTCTAGCAATATATTCTAGAGGCTTTACCAGATATCAATCAAATGCTTCTTCAAAGAGCATTGTCATATACTTATTATAGGAGTACTCAAGAAATTTATGCGTTAGATTTTCAATCCTAAAGCTTTACCCGATATCTAATACTTTATATACCTATTCAACCAACGTATTGCCACTAATATATTTTGGAAGAAGTACAAGCTATTCTAGCAATTTTATCGGATAACAGACTTTAAAATAGTTGCAAAATATTTCTATGAACATAGCCAGATATACATTAGTGAAGCATTATCCACATGATGAAAGCAGTGTCTTATAAACGGGACTTATCTAGGAAGAAAACAGGTACAACTAACTGCTCTTCATCTCATTGAACAGAGAGAGAGAGAGAGAGAGAGAGAGAGAGAGAGAGAGAGAGAGAGAGATTATTAGATGCAGTAATGATAATCATCCCACATGAGAGTTGAAGATTTATATTCTTTAATTTATGAAAATAAAATAAAACGTTCCATCTTCAGGAACCTATACTTTAGCAATACAAAATAAGACCTAAATATAATTATCATTGCTGTTCCTAAAAAAGACCTTTCGTATATCATCACTAATATCATTATTAGTATTGTTGGTAGTGATAGAAATAGTAATTAAATTTTCTGTATCTATTCCTCTCTCGGGACTTTAATATGTCATAAAAATCGATAAGCAAAACGACATAAAGGAAGAACAAGATATTTCACAATAATAATCAAAATGTACATTATAGCGTTACTTCCTCCAGAGGACCTTTTTCATATATAATCAAAATTAAAGTGCGCAGAAGACATAAGTATTCCCATAATCGCTTTGCATGTCATTTAATGGGAATGTGATATACTTGGGAATGTGATATGCCGAGTGTTTCGAAAATAGTTTATTTATCACTGATTGGGGATATAATTGTATGGATTTTCGTCCTAATTATTCATTTATTAATTCACCTACCATAGAAATTATGAAAATATTTTTTTCTATTGTTTAAAAAAGAACGGACCCTTAAAAAAAGATGAAAGTATAACATTTGGCCTGTAGACATGTTATACAGAATGCTGCAAAATAACACCGTTATAACAATTGCTGGGAAACTTTAAAGAAATTAGAGGAACAAGTAAAAATGTGCGTTTTATAGTTTCTACCAATAGGTTTTTTAATCTATTACACGATAAACGTGATAAAATGAACCTATCAGAGAGTAATTCAGATGCATCTTCTTCCGACATGATGAGACAGACAGACACACACAGACACATCTGGGAGAAACAATCCCGGTCCCAATTTTTCTACGCGGTTCCAAACAGGAGCATTTCCTAAGTGGCTGGTCGCCAACCTAAGCACCGTCGTCATCGCAAATATCCCAGCCCTGATTTCCCCCGGGGCCGCGTGTTTTCGAGGAGAATAGTTAGCCCTTAAACCTAGTAGCACACCCCTTGATACCCCGGGGAGCGCACATGGCACACCAGTCTCCTCCTCTTCCCCCTCCCTCCCCAAGCTCCAACAACCAGGCCCCCTACACCCCTACACCCCCACCCGTCTAGCTAAGAGTTCTCCTTGGTGAAAACAGCACTCAACTTAATTTGAAAACATCCAGCCAATCAAAGAACGCCTTCTCAGTTTCATCGGTTGGAGTTTTACCCGAAAGCTCGCTCCCTATTGGACAAGAAGCCAGGGGGCTCGGAGAGACGGATTTTTATTAGGGCTATGAAGATATTTTCCTTCTTACCTGGGAGAGCTTTTATGGGCGTGTTTATACGTTATTACCTTAAAAAATGAGCCAGGTAGGAAATCAGTGGGAAAAACAGGAAGATGGAAGAGAAGAGCGTGAGTTATGATGCTTCGTATGACTTTTTTTCATTATAAAATGAAAGGACGTTCTCTAAACTAGCCTCTTTAAGTTCCTTAGTTTCATATAACAGAGATAATCTTTTACTTTGTCGTAGCCTTATGGTCCACATGGAATAAAGCAGTGACCAGGGAGGCCATTCAGTATTGAGGTACAAATGTGTAAGTCCAGCAGTGTAATATGGAGAAAAAGTTAAAAGGGGCTGAACAGGATGATGGAGGATAGGAAGCAGGATAGAGGTAAAGTAAAAAGCGAAAAAGTAGGTGCAACGAAAGTCCGAATTGACGTTGGGAAGATCCTCAAGTCATGGCAACAGTGGTGCTCTGACGGTAGGTACCAGTACCACACCCCCACGGAACCGGGGCCCCTCGTCTTGATGGTGAGCAATTTTGTGACATGGCCACAGACAAGGAGATCTGATTTTATTTCTTCTCTTACACTTTCTTTTCTCCTCAGCTATGGTAAGCAGCTTTTCTAGGACACTCCAAAATCAAACCATTGTTCTCTAGTCTTGGGTAGTGCCACAACCTCTGTACCATGGTCTTCCACTGTCTTTGGTTAGAGTTCTCTTGCTTGAGGGTACACTCGAGCACACTCGCCTATCTTATTTCTCTTCCTCTTTAGTTAAAATTTTTATAGTTTATACAGGAGATATTCATTGTTGTTACTCTTCTTAAAATATTTTATTTTCCTTTTTTCTTTTTCTCACTGAGCTATTTTCCCTGTTGGAGCCCCTGGGCTTATAGCATCCTGCTTTTCCAACTAGGGTTGTAGCTTAGCAAGTAATAATAATAATAATAACGAGTTACCCAATTCGTTGCTTAAATGATCTGAAGTTAGCCTATTCATAGGTATGTGGTCGCCAGTTGGAATAGCCCTTTGCTAGTAATCTGTTGGATGGGAGTTCGAGTCGCTCTCAAACAATATACAGTAGTTTATAGTAATGGCTCTAACCTAATCGTCCTTGTGAGCTGTGGATGTGGGGTTTTGGGGAAGCCTACATATCTACCTGCTGAGTCATCGACAGCCATTGCCTGGTCCTCCCTTGATGAAAAGAGGGATGGAGTGTCATTGGTACTGATCATATGTTTATATGGTCAGTCTCTAGGGCATGGTCCTGTGCCTTGCCTCTGCCATTCATGAGTGACCTTTAAACCTTTGCAAATGCGTCCGTCAATTTTTCCTCGTTCGGTCAGTGTTTCGAATGCGTGCCACTCGGATTGCTAGCTAAGAGCGTTGTCATTAAAAGAGAGAGAGAGAGAGAGAGAGAGAGAGAGAGAGAGAGAGAGAGAGAGAGAGAGAGAGAGAGAGAGAGAGAGAGAGAATTATTTAAATCTGAGCGGCTCATTACAGACACACTTTGGGGCTTCATGTATATTTAATCAAAACACAGCAATTCGTTGTCAGATATATCACGGTGCGGGCCGCAGTTTATCGCCGGCCTCCAAATCTGCCAAGTATTTCAGAAACAATGGAACGTGCCACGCAATCTGTTGAGCATGTGATACCCCCGACAGCGTCTCTGACCAATTTCGTTCTCAACTTTTAGATGCGATGTTCGTTCTCACTCTTATTCTCGCGTTCCTCACTTTCGTTGACCGACGATCGCTTGAATTCATCTCCATGCATGAGTTTCGTTCTGCTATTCTTGACCAGTTATTAATTTTCCTTCATTTACCAACAATCTCTTAATTCCTTATTATCAATTTTCTTTCCTTTACCAACGATCTTTTTAACTCCTTATTATCAATTTTCTTTTATTTACCAACGTTCTCTTAATTCCTTATTATCAATTTTCTTCCGTTTACCAACGATCTCTTAACGCCCTTTTACCACTTTTCTTTCGTTCACCAACGTTCTCTTACTCCCTTATTATCAAATTTCTTTCGTTTACCAATGATCTCTTAATCTCTTATCAATTTTGTTTCGTTTACCAACGATCTCTTAATTCCTTGTTATCAATGTTCTTTCCTTTTCCAACGATCTCTTAATCCCTTATTATCAACTTTCTTTCCTTTACCAAAGTTCTCTTGGTCACTTATGAAATTTCTTTCGTTTACCAACGATCTCTTACTCCCTTAATGTCAAATTTCTTTCATTTATCAACGATCTCTTACTCCCTTATTATCAATTTTCTTTCGTTTACCAACGTTCTCTTACTCCCTTATTATCAATTTTCTTTCGTTTACCAACGATCTCTAAAACCCTTATTATCAATTTCCTTTCGTTTACCAACTATCTCTTACTCCCTTATTATCAATTTTCTTTCGTTTACCAACGATCTCTAAAACCCTTATTATCAATTTCCTTTCGTTTACCAACGTTCTCTTACTCCCTTATTGTCAATTTTTTTTCGTTTACCAACGGTCTCTTAACTCTCATTATCAATTTTCTTTCGTTCATCAACGAACTCTTGATATCATCTTGATTCCTGAGTTTCATTCAAATCCTTATTCTCTCCCCTTATTATCAATTCTATTTTCAGCTCTCATTCTAAACTTCTCTCAAATTTCGCTCTTTGTTTCGATTCTTAATGATCGTTCTCATTTGTATTTCATAAATCTCTCAAACTTTTCATTATCAGCTTTTATTCACAGATCCATAAATTGCCTTTATTCTCGTTTCTACACGCAATATTCATTCTTACTTTAATTCTCAACCAAAAAATCATACTTCCAATTATGACTTTCATTGTCTTTTCCTTATTTGGGATACCAAATCTCGCAGACTTATTGACATTCTTTATCAGTTAAATTTGCAACCTTCGCA
>NC_090727.1:144414352-144419352 GCF_036898095.1 Palaemon carinicauda | reverse complement strand
TTATACAAAATAACACGGATGCCTGATTTCAGCGGGGAAAAATTTATATTAAGTTTATATTATTACTTCTGGATCAGTTGGAAAAGCAATTATAGTAACCAATTATATTTCACGCCATTGGATAAAGGGATCCTCTAATTTTCGAAATAGTATAAAATAGTCTGAGACAGCTAGTCTATGAGATGGTTATAATGAAATTGGTATAATCACCTGATGGGAGATTTAAGAATGAACATTAATAATAGTGAAAAAATATTAAATCTGCATGATGCAATCTAGAATTCTAAGGACTTGAATGACATCAGTGAAAGAAAATTTTATAAAACTTACTATTAAACGTGGACAATTTTCTAGTTCTTCCTCAGTTAAAATATAACTCGGCCATTATTCCGATTATAATCTCTTCATCTCTCCCCCCCCCCCACCACACACACACACACACACACACACACACACAGAGAGAGAGAGAGAGAGAGAGAGAGAGAGAGAGAGAGAGAGAGAGAGAGAGAGAGAGAGAGAGAGAGAGAGTTTACAAGGATTTTGGATGTCTCAGACTTTTCAGTACATCCGGGGGAGACTACATTTGTTCTTGGGTAGAGCGATTTGGTTTGAACATTTAGAGAGAGAGAGAGAGAGAGAGAGAGAGAGAGAGAGAGGAGAGAGAGAGAGAGGAGAGAGAGAGAGAGAGAGAGAGTTACAAGGATTTTGGATGTCTCAGACTTTTCAGTACATCCGGGGAGACTACATTTGTTCTTGGGTAGAGCGATTTGGTTTGAACATTTAGAGAGAGAGAGAGAGAGAGAGAGAGAGAGAGAGAGAGAGGAGGAGAGAGAGAGAGAGAGAGTTACAAGGATTTTGGATGTCTCAGACTTTCAGTACATCCGGGGAGACTACATTTGTTCTTGGGTAGAGCGATTTGTTTGAACATTTAGAGAGAGAGAGAGAGAGAGAGAGAGAGAGAGAGAGGAGAGTTACAAGGATTTTGGATGTCTCAGACTTTTCAGTACATCCGGGGAGGACTACATTTGTTCTTGGGTAGAGCGATTTGGTTTGAACATTTAGAGAGAGAGAGAGAGAGAGAGAGAGAGAGAGAGAGAGAGAGAGAGAGAGAGAGAGAGAGAGAGAGAGAGAGTTACAAGGATTTTGGATGTCTCAGACCTTTTCAGTACATCCGGGGAGACTACATTTGTTCTTGGGTAGAGCGATTTGGTTTGAAACATTTAGAGAGAGAGAGAGAGAGAGAGAGAGAGAGAGAGAGAGAGAGAGAGAGAGAGAGAGAGTTACAAGGATTTTGGATGTCTCAGACATTTCAGTACATCCGGGGAGACTACATTTGTTCTTGGGTAGAGCGATTTGGTTTGAACATTTAGTGAGAGAGAGGAGAGGAGAGAGAGAGAGGTGAGAGAGAGAGAGGAGAGAGAGAGAGAGAGAGAGGAGGAGAGAGAGTTACAAGGATTTTTGGATGTCTCAGACTTTTCAGTACATCCGGGGAGACTACATTTGTTCTTGGGTAGAGCGATTTGGTTTGAACATTTAGAGAGAGAGAGAGAGAGAGAGAGAGAGAGAGAGGAGAGAGAGAGAGAGAGAGAGAGAGAGAGAGAGAGAGTTACAAGGTTTTTGGATGTCTCAGACTTTCAGTACATCCGGGAGACTACATTTGTTCTTGGGTAGAGCGATTTGGTTTGAACATTTAGAGAGAGGAGAGAGAGAGAGAGAGAGAGAGAGAGGAGAGAGAGAGAGAGAGAGAGAGGAGAGAGAGAGAGAGTTACAAGGATTTTGGATGTCTCAGACTTTTCAGTACAACCGGGGGAGACTACATTTGTTCTTGGGTAGAGCGATTTGGTTTGAACATTTAGAGAGAGAGAGAGAGAGAGAGAGGGAGAGAGAGAGGAGAGAGAGAGAGAGAGAGTTTACAAGGATTTTGGATGTCTCAGACTTTTTCAGTACATCCGGGGAGACTACATTTGTTCTTGGGTAGAGCGATTTGGTTTGGAACATTTGAGAGAGAGAGAGAGAGAGAGAGAGAGAGAGAGAGAGGGAGAGAGAGAGGAGAGAGAGAGAGAGAGAGAGAGAGAGAGAGAGGAGGTTTACAAGGATTTTGGATGTCTCAGACTTTTCAGTACATCCGGGGAGACTACATTTGTTCTTGGGTAGAGCGATTTGGTTTGAACATTTAGAGAGAGAGAGAGAGAGAGAGAGAGAGAGAGAGAGAGAGAGAGAGAGAGAGAGAGAGAGAGAGTTACAAGGATTTTGGATGTCTCAAAGACTTTTCAGTCCCTCCGGGGGATGACTTCAATTTGCTCTGGAGTAAAGCGATTTGGTTTGAACGTAGAGAGAGAGAGAGAGAGAGATGAGAGAGAGAGAGAGAGAGAGAGAGAGAGTAGAGAGAGAGTGTGTGTGTGTGTGTGTGTTTTACAAGGATTTTGGATCTCACAGACTTTCTGTCCCTCTGGTGAAGACTTCACTTGCTCTGGAGTAGCGCGATTTGGTTTGAGAGAGAGAGAGAGAGAGGAGAGAGAGAGAGAGAGAGAGAGAGAGAGAGAGAGAGGTTGTGTAACCCTATGAGGCCACTGGGAGTGCTCAAATGCAACTGGGGGGAGGATCATGCAGTTACTCTATAGGAAATAAAAAGTTAGAAGTTGGAAAGAAAGATGTAAGGAAGGAACGGGAACGGAGGTAAAGTAGAAGGATATAATGCATAGACCCATATCAAGTGCTTACAAGACTATTAACCTGTGTACCATGAGGCCGAATTTACTTATATTTAACGGGGTAGTCAAAATCTTATTATGCATAGAACCGTTTGTTCCTAGACGCAAATAAAAAAAATATGAAACATGTTATCAATTTAGTTAGTAATCCTTTTCACATCCCAGCAGCCCCAGAATTCAAACACTTCAGTAATAACTCTAAAGGTATATGATAAATAAGGTGACCTTATCAAGAAGATAGAACAGCAAATGGCTATAAATGCATAGAGATAGATTCCTAAATAGATTTAAGGTACAATCCACATCATGCCAAGCTATGGATATACCTGGCAACTTCACGATGTAACAATAGCACAATGCAAAGGCTTTTATTGCCATAGCTATAGAAATACTTATTTTACAGTATCCATTATCCCATATAATAATATTGTTACATTAACAACATGTGTTAAAAGTTGTTTGTCACGCAGGGTTGTTATCACCTGCTATATCATGAAGTTATATTTTTCCTTAGAACGTCATGAAGAGCACCAAAATTCACGCAGCCCTTGAAATAAATGCATACATTCCTTAAATCGGTATATTTTGCATACAAAATTAGCGTTAATGACGTGTTTACGGAAAAAAAAAAGGCTGCAAGACCATACTTATTAGCACCATGAATATCATTAGGCCTACAACTGATTTTGTTGCTCCACTATTTGTGTCCAGCAATGAATCACCATCCAGAGTATGATGAAGCCTAAATCCAATGCTGAACATATAATTTTGATTAAGCCTAAACCTAATACTGTTCATATAATATAATTAAGGCCTAAAATCCAAGCTTGATCCTAAAATGATTAAGCCTAGAATTAATGCTGATCATATAATATGATTTAGCCTAAATCCAAAGCTGTTCATATAATATGATTCAGCCTAAATCCAATGCTGATCATATATGAATCAGCCTAAATCCAAAACTGATCAAATAATATGATTCGGCCTTAATCTAATGCTAATCATATAAAATGATTAGGCCTAAATCCAAAGCTGATCATAAAAATGATTAAGCCTAAATTCAATGGTGATCATATATGATATGATTAAGCCTAAATCAAATACTGATCATATATGATTATGCCTAAATCCAATGCTGGTCATATAATATGATAAGGCCTAAATCCAATGCTGATCATGTAATATGATTAAGACTAAATTCAATGCTGATCATATATGATTAAGCTTAAATCCAATGCTGATCATATAATATGATTATGCCTAAATCCAATGCTGTCATATAATATGATAAGGCCTAAATCCAATGTTGATCATATATGAATAAGACTAAATTCCAAAGCTGATCATATAATATGATTAGACTAAATCCAATGCTGATCATGTAATATGATTAAGACTAAATTCAATGTTGATCATATATGATTAAGATTAAATCCTATGCTGATCATATGATATGATTAGGCCTAAATCCAATGCTGGTCATATGATATGATTAGGCCTAAATCCAATGCTGATCATATATGATTATGACTAAATCCAATGCTTGGTCATATAATATGATAAGGCTTAAATCCAATGTTGATCATATATGAATAGACTAAATCCAAAGCTGATCATATACTATGATTAAGCCTAAATCAAATACCGATCATATATAATTATGCCTAAATCCAATGCTGATCAAATATGATTTAAGACTAAAATCTGATGCTGCTCATATAATATGATTAGGCTTAAATGCAATGCTTACTATATATGACCAAGCCTAAATCAAAAGCTGATCATATAATATAATATGATTAAGCCTAAATCCTACGTTGATCATATTAGCCTAAATCCAGATGCTGATCATATAATATGATTCAGCCTAAATCCAATGTTTATTATATAATATGATTCAGCCTAAATCTAAACCTGATCATATTATATTGATTCAGCCTAAATCCAATGCTGATCATATATGATTCAGCCTAAATCCAAACTGATCATATAATATGATTCAGCCTAAATCCAAACCTGATCATATAATATGATTCAGCCTAAATCCAACCCAATTCTGATCATATATGATTCAGCCTAAATCCAATGCTGATCATATATGATTCAGCCTAAATCGAAACCTGATCATATAATATGATTCAGCCTAAATCCAAACCTGATCATATAATATGATTCAGCCTAAATCCAATGCTGATCATATATGATTCAGCCTAAATCCAAACCTGATCATATAATATGATTCAGCCTAAATCCAATGCTGATCATATATGATTCAGCCTAAAATCAATG
>NC_090727.1:144412137-144413852 GCF_036898095.1 Palaemon carinicauda | reverse complement strand
GCATTGAGGTACAAATGTGTAAGTCCAGCAGTGTAATATGGAGAAAAAGTTAAAAGGGGCTGAACAGGATGATGGAGGATAGGAAGCAGGATAGAGGTAAAATAAAAAGCGAAAAAGTAGGTGCAACAAGAGTCCGAATTGACGTTGGAAAGATCCTCAAGTCATGGCAACAGTGGTGCTCTGACGGTAGGGACCAGTACCACACCCCACGGAACCGGGGCCCCTCGTCTTGATGGTGAGCAATTTTGTGACATGGCCACAGACAAGGAGATCTGATTTTATTTCTTCTCTTACACTTTCTTTTCTCCTCAGCTGCAACCCGCAACAAACTATCTGTAACGAGTTACCCAATTCGTTGCTTAAATGACCAGAAGTTATCCTATTCATAGGTATGTGGTCGCCAGTTGGAATAGCCCTTTGCTAGTAATCTGTTGGATGGGAGTTCGAGTCGCTCTCAAACAACATACAGTAGTTTATAGTAATGGCTCCAACCTAATCGTCCTTGTGAGCTGTGGATGTGGGGTTTTTGGGGAAGCCTACATATATACCTGCTGAGTCATCGACAGCCATTGCCTGGTCCTCCCTTGATGGAAAGAGGGATGGAGTGTCATTGGTACTTATCATATGTTTATATGGTCAGTCTCTAGGGCATGGTCCTGTGCCTTGCCTCTGCCATTCATGAGTGACCTTTAAACCTTTGCAAATGCGTCAGTCAATTTTTCCTCGTTCGGTCAGAGTTTCGAATGCGTGCCACTCAGATTGCTAGCTAAGAGCGTTGCCATTAAAAGAGAGAGAGAGAGAGAGAGAGAGAGAGAGAGAGAGAGAGAGAGAGAGAGAGAGAGAGAGAGAGAGGGGGGGGGGGAATTATTTAAATCTGAGCGGCTCATTACAGACACACTTTGGGGCTTCATGTATATTTAATCAAAACACAGCAATTCGTTGTCAGATATATCACGGTGCGGGCCGCAGTTTATCGCCGGCCTCCAAATCTGCCAAGTATTTCAGAAACAATGGAACGTGCCACGCAATCTGTTGAGCATGTGATACCCCCGACAGCGTCTCTGACCAATTTCGTTCTCAACTTTTAGATGATGCGACGCTCGTTCTCACTCTTATTCTCGCGTTCCTCACTTTCGTTGACCGACGATCGCTTGAATTCATCTCCATTTATGAGTTTCGTTCTGCTATTCTTGACCTGTTATTAATTTTCCTTCAATTACAAACAATCTCTTAATTCTTATTATCAATTTTCTTTCCCTTACCAACGATCTCTTTAACTCCTTATTATCAATTTTCTTTTATTTACCAACGTTCTCTCAATTCCTTATTATCAATTTTCTTCCGTTTACCAACGATCTCTTAACGCCCTTTTACCACTTTTCTTTGGTTTTTGGTTTACCAACGTTCTCTTACTCCCTTATCATCAAATTTCTTTCGTTTACCAGTGATCTCTTAATCTCTTATCAATTTTGTTTCGTTTACCAACGATCTCATAATTCCTTATTACCAATTTTCTTTCCTTTTCCAACAATCTCTTAATCCCTTATTATCAACTTTCTTTCCTTTACCAAACTTCTCTTGGTCACTAATGAAATTTCTTTCGTTTACCAACGATCTATTACTCCCTTAATGTCTAATTTCTTTCATTTACCAACGATCTCTAAACTCCTTATTATCAATTTCCCTTCGTTTACCAACGTTCTCTTACTCCCTTA
>NC_090727.1:144364637-144407137 GCF_036898095.1 Palaemon carinicauda | reverse complement strand
GAAGGAGACATGCTAGGGTATCTTCGTAAGAAAAGATATGCAGAAAGCGAAAGACCAACAAAATTGTCCCAGGGTAAAAATGGGAAACTGGTATGATCCGTTAACAAGCTGGGGTGATCGTGAAGCCCGAGGAAATGGCCAATGATAAAACTGGGAAAATGCCTATGATAAAACTGGGAAAATGCCTATGATAAAACTGGGAAAATGACAAGTCCCGTTAACACCCTGGTAATGACTTGGTTTTTTGGCTACTAGCACAAAAATTGCTCATACAGTGTAACATGCAAAAAAATATTCTAACTGGCCATACATCACGATATAAAGCTACTCACCTACTGACGATTATGAAGAGCACATCTGCAAATAAAAACTTCTGGTAAAATTTAACACAAATCACCATTTCGTCACTGAACAATAATGTATAAGTGACATTTCTCGTGGATTTTATACAAAATAACACGGATGCCAGATTTCAGTGGGGAAAGTTTACATTATTACTTCAGGATCAGTTGGAAAAACAATTTGAAGTATCCAATTACATTTTACGCATTGGATAAAGAGATCCTATAATTTTTAAAATGCTATAAAATAGTCAGGGAGTATAGGTAGTCTATCAGTAGGTTATAATAAACTTGGCATAATCCCCTGATGGGAGATTTAAGAATGAACATTAAAATAGTGAAAAATATTAAAACTGCATGATGAAGTCTAGAATTAGATCTAGGATTTTGGATGTCTCAAAACCTTTTCAGTCCCTCGGGGGAGACTTCATTTGCTCTGGAGTAGAGCGATTTGGTTTGAACGTAGAGAGAGAGAGAGAGAGAGAGAGAGAGAGAGAGAGAGAGAGAGAGAGAGAGAGAGAGACAGTTATAAGGATTTTGGATGTCTCAAAGACTTTTCAGTACATCCGGGGAGACTCCATTTGCTCTTGGGTAGACCGATTTGGTTTGAACGTTTAGAGAGAGAGAGAGAGAGAGAGAGAGAGAGAGAGAGAGAGAGAGAGAGAGAGAGAGAGAGAGTTACAAGGATTTTGGATGCATCAAAGACGTTTCAGTCTATACGGGAAGAATCCATTTGCTCTTGGGTAGGGCGATTTGATTTGAACGTTTAGAGAGAGAGAGAGAGAGAGAGAGAGAGAGAGAGAGAGAGAGAGAGAGAGAGAGAGAGAGAGAGAGAGAGAGAGAGAGTTACAAGGATTTTGGATGCATCAAAGACGTTTCAGTCTATACGGGAAGAATCCATTTGCTCTTGGGTAGGGCGATTTGATTTGAACGTTTAGAGAGAGAGAGAGAGAGAGAGAGAGAGAGAGAGAGAGAGAGAGAGAGAGAGAGAGAGAGAGAGAGAGAGAAATTATGTAACCTTATGAGGCCACTGAGTGCTCAAATGCAACTGGGGGGGGGGTGGGTTTCAAGCAGTTACTCTACGGGAAATAAAAGTCAGAAGTTGGAAAGCAAGATGTAAGGAAGGAAACGGGAACGGAGGTAAAGTAGAAGGATATAATGCATAGACCCATATCTAGTGCTTACAAGAATATTAACCTGTGTACCATGATGCCGAATTTACTTATATTTAGTCAAAATTTTTATTATGTATAGAACCGTTGTTTCTAGACGCAAATGAAAAAAAAAAAATGAAACATGTTATCAATTTAGTTATTAATCCTTTTCACAATCCCAGTAGCCCAGGATTCAAACACTTCAGTAATAACTCTAACGGTTATTGATAAATAAGGTGACCTTATCAAGAAGATAGAACAGCAATGGCTATAAATGCATAGAGATAGATTCCTGAATAGAGTTAAGGTACAGATGGCTTATTAAATTTCAATCCACATCATGCCAGGCTATGGATATACCTGGCAACTTCACGTTGTAACGATAGCATAATACAAAGGCTTTTATTACCATAGCTATAGAAATTCTTATTTTACAGTATCATACATTATCCATGTAATAATATTGTTACATTAACAACATGTGTTAAAAGTTCTGTTTGTCACGCAGGGTTGTTATCACCTGCTATATCATGAAGTTATATTTTTCCTTAGAACGTCATGAAGCGCCCCAAAATTCAACCGGCCCTTGAAATAAATGCATACATTCCTTAATTCGGTCAATTTTGCATACAAAATTAGCGTTAATGATGACATGCTTACGAAAAAAAAAAAAAAAAAAAACGGTTGCAAGACCATACTTATTAGCACCATGAATATGATTAGGCCTACATCTGATTTTGTTGCTCCTCTATTTGTGTCCAGCAATGAATCACTTTCCAGAGTATGATTAAGCCTAAATCCAATGGTGAAAATATAATTTGATTAAGCCTAAACCTAATGCTGATCTTATAATATAATCAAGCCTAAATCCAAGTTTGATCATATAATATGATTAAGCCTAAAACTAATGCTGACCATATAATATGATTTAGCCTAAATCCAAAGCTGTTCATATAATATGATTCAGCCTAAATCCAATGCTGATCATATATGAATCAGCCTAAATCCAAAACTGATCAAATAATATGATTCGGCCTTAATCTAATGCTAATCATATAAAATGATTAGGCCTAAATCCAAAGCTGATCATAAAATATGATTAAGCCTAAATTCAATGGTGATCATATATGATATGATTAAGCCTAAATCAAATACTGATCATATATGATTATGCCTAAATCCAATGCTGGTCATATAATATGATAAGGCCTAAATCCAATGCTGATCATGTAATATGATTAAGCTTAAATCCAATGCTGATCATATATGATAAGGCCTAAATCCAATGCTGATCATATAATATGATTATGCCTAAATCCAATGCTGGTCATATATGATAAGGCCTAAATCCAATGTTGATCATATATGAATAAGACTAAATCCAAAGCTGATCATATAATATCATTAAGCCTAAATCAAATACCGATCATATATAATTATGCCTAAATCCAATGCTGATCAAATATGATTAAGACTAAATCTAATGCTGCTCATATAATATGATTAGGCTTAAATGCAATGCTTACTATATATGACCAAGCCTAAATCAAAAGCTGATCATATAATATAATATGATTAAGCCTAAATCCTACGTTGATCATATTAGCCTAAATCCAATGCTGATCATATAATATGATTCAGCCTAAATCCAATGTTTATTATATAATATGATTCAGCCTAAATCTAAACCTGATCATATTATATGATTCAGCCTAAATCCAATGCTGATCATATATGATTCAGCCTAAATCCAAACCTGATCATATAATATGATTCAGCCTAAATCCAAACCTGATCATATAATATGATTCAGCCTAAATCCAATGCTGATCATATATGATTCAGCCTAAATCCAAACCTGATCATATAATATGATTCAGCCTAAATCCAAACCTGATCATATAATATGATTCAGCCTAAATCCAATGCTGATCATATATGATTCAGCCTAAATCCAATGGTGATCATATATGATTCAGCCTAAATCCAAACCTGATCATATAATATGATTCAGCCTAAATCCAATGCTGATCATATATGATTCAGCCTAAATCCAAACCTGATCATATATGATTCAGCCTAAATCCAATGCTGATCATATATGATTCAGCCTAAATCCAAACCTGATCATATAATATAATTCTGCCTAGATCCAAACCTGATCATATAATATGATTCAGCCTAAATCCAAACCTGATCATATAATATGATTCAGCCTAAATCCAAACCTGATCATATAATATGATTCAGCCTAAATCCAATGCTGATCATATATGATTCAGCCTAAATCCAATGCTGATCATATATGATTCAGCCTAAATCCAAACCTATTGATTCAGCCTAAATCCAATGCTGATCATATATGATTCAGCCTAAATCCAATGCTGATCATATATGATTCAGCCTAAATCCAAACCTGATCATATAATATGATTCAGCCTAAATCCAATGCTGATCATATAATATGATTCAGCCTAAATCCAATGTTTATTATATAATATGATTCAGCCTAAATCTAAACCTGATCATATTATATGATTCAGCCTAAATCCAATGCTGATCATATATGATTCAGCCTAAATCCAAACCTGATCATATAATATGATTCAGCCTAAATCCAAACCTGATCATATAATATGATTCAGCCTAAATCCAATGCTGATCATATATGATTCAGCCTAAATCCAAACCTGATCATATAATATGATTCAGCCTAAATCCAAACCTGATCATATAATATGATTCAGCCTAAATCCAATGCTGATCATATATGATTCAGCCTAAATCCAAACCTGATCATATAATATGATTCAGCCTAAATCCAAACCTGATCATATAATATGATTCAGCCTAAATCCAATGCTGATCATATATGATTCAGCCTAAATCCAATGCTGATCATATATGATTCAGCCTAAATCCAAACCTATTGATTCAGCCTAAATCCAATGCTGATCATATATGATTCAGCCTAAATCCAATGCTGATCATATATGATTCAGCCTAAATCCAAACCTGATCATATAATATGATTCAGCCTAAATCCAATGCTGATCATATATGATTCAGCCTAAATCCAATGGTGATCATATATGATTCAGCCTAAATCCAAACCTGATCATATAATATGATTCAGCCTAAATCCAATGCTGATCATATATGATTCAGCCTAAATCCAAACCTGATCATATAATATGATTCAGCCTAAATCCAAACCTGATCATATAATATGATTCAGCCTAAATCCAATGCTGATCATATATGATTCAGCCTAAATCCAAACCTGATCATATATGATTCAGCCTAAATCCAATGCTGATCATATATGATTCAGCCTAAATCCAAACCTGATCATATAATATGATTCAGCCTAAATCCAAACCTGATCATATAATATGATTCAGCCTAAATCCAAACCTGATCATATAATATGATTCAGCCTAAATCCAATGCTGATCATATATGATTCAGCCTAAATCCAATGCTGATCATATATGATTCAGCCTAAATCCAAACCTATTGATTCAGCCTAAATCCAATGCTGATCATATATGATTCAGCCTAAATCCAATGCTGATCATATATGATTCAGCCTAAATCCAAACCTGATCATATAATATGATTCAGCCTAAATCCAATGCTGATCATATATGATTCAGCCTAAATCCAAACCTGATCATATAATATGATTCAGCCTAAATCCAAACCTGATCATATAATATGATTCAGCCTAAATCCAAACCTGATCATATAATATGATTCAGCCTAAATCCAAACCTGATCATATAATATGATTCAGCCTAAATCCAATGCTGATCATATAATATGATTCAGCCTAAATCCAAACCTGATCATATAATATGATTCAGCCTAAATCCAATGCTGATCATATATGATTCAGCCTAAATCCAATGCTGATCATATATGATTCAGCCTAAATCCAAACCTGATCATATAATATAATTCAGCCTAAATCCAATGCTGATCATATATGATTCAGCCTAAATCCAAACCTGATCATATAATATGATTCAGCCTAAATCCAATGCTGATCATATATGATTCAGCCTAAATCCAATGCTGATCATATATGATTCAGCCTAAATCCAAACCTGATCATATAATATGATTCAGCCTAAATCCAATGCTGAACATTTATGATTCCGCCTAAATCCAAACCTGATCATATTATATGATTCATCCTAAATCCAAACCTGATCATATAATATGATTCAGCCTAAATCCAAACCTGATCATATAATATGATTCAGCATAAATCCAATGCTGATCATATAATATGATTCAGCCTAAATCCAAACCTGATCATATAATATGATTCAGCCTAAATCCAATGCTGATCATATATGATTCAGCCTAAATCAAAACCTGATCATATAATATGATTCAGCGTAAATCCAAACCTGATCATATAATATAATTCAGCCTAAATCCAAACCTGATCATATAATATGATTCAGCCTAAATCCAATGCTGATCATATATGATTCAGCCTAAATCCAAACCTGATCATATAATATGATTCAGCCTAAATCCAATGCTGATCATATATGACTCAGCCTAAATCCAATGCTGATCATATATGATTCAGCCTAAATCCAAACCTGATCATATAATATAATTCAGCCTAAATCCAATGCTGATCATATATGATTCAGCCTAAATCCAAACCTGATCATATATGATTCAGCCTAAATCCAATGCTGATCATATATGACTCAGCCTAAATCCAATGCTGATCATATATGATTCAGGCTAAATCCAAACCTGATCATATAATATAATTCAGCCTAAATCCAATGCTGATCATATATGATTCAGCCTAAATCCAAACCTGATCATATAATATGATTCAGCCTAAATCCAATGCTGATCATATATGATTCAGCCTAAATCCAATGCTGATCATATATGATTCAGCCTAAATCCAAACCTGATCATATAATATGATTCAGCCTAAATCCAATGCTGAACATTTATGACTCAGCCTAAATCCAAACCTGATCATATAATATGATTCAGCCTAAATCCAAACCTGATCATATAATATGATTCAGCATAAATCCAATGCTGATCATATATGATTCAGCCTAAATCCAAACCTGATCATATAATATGATTCAGCCTAAATCCAATGCTGATCATATATGATTCAGCCTAAATCCAAACCTGATCATATAATATGATTCAGCCTAAATCCAAACCTGATCATATAATATGATTCAGCCTAAATCCAAACCTGATCATATAATATGATTCAGCCTAAATCCAATGCTGAATATTTATGATTCAGCCTAAATCCAAACCTGATCATATAATATGATTCAGCCTAAATCCAAACCTGATCATATAATATGATTCAGCATAAATCCAATGCTGATCATATATGATTCAGCCTAAATCCAAACCTGATCATATAATATGATTCAGCCTAAATCCAATGCTGATCATATATGATTCAGCCTAAATCCAAACCTGATCATATAATATGATTCAGCCTAAATCCAAACCTGATCATATAATATGATTCAGCCTAAATCCAATGCTGATCATATATGACTCAGCCTAAATCCAATGCTGATCATATATGATTCAGGCTAAATCCAAACCTGATCATATAATATAATTCAGCCTAAATCCAATGCTGATCATATATGATTCAGCCTAAATCCAAACCTGATCATATATGATTCAGCCTAAATCCAATGCTGATCATATATGATTCAGCCTAAATCCAATGCTGATCATATATGATTCAGCCTAAATCCAAACCTGATCATATAATATGATTCAGCCTAAATCCAATGCTGAACATTTATGACTCAGCCTAAATCCAAACCTGATCATATAATATGATTCAGCCTAAATCCAAACCTGATCATATAATATGATTCAGCATAAATCCAATGCTGATCATATATGATTCAGCCTAAATCCAAACCTGATCATATAATATGATTCAGCCTAAATCCAATGCTGATCATATATGATTCAGCCTAAATCCAAACCTGATCATATATGATTCAGCCTAAATCCAAACCTGATCATATAATATGATTCAGCCTAAATCCAAACCTGATCATATAATATGATTCAGCCTAAATCCAATGCTGAATATTTATGATTCAGCCTAAATCCAAACCTGATCATATAATATGATTCAGCCTAAATCCAAACCTGATCATATAATATGATTCAGCATAAATCCAATGCTGATCATATATGATTCAGCCTAAATCCAATGCTGATCATATATGATTCAGCCTAAATCCAAACCTGATCATATAATATGATTCAGCCTAAATCCAATGCTGATCATATATGATTCAGCCTAAATCCAAACCTGATCATATAATATGATTCAGCCTAAATCCAAACCTGATCATATAATATGATTCAGCCTAAATCCAATGCTGATCATATATGATTCAGCCTAAATCCAAACCTGATCATATAATATGATTCAGCCTAAATCCAAACCTGATCATATAATATGATTCAGCCTAAATCCAATGCTGATCATATATGATTCAGCCTAAATCCAAACCTGATCATATAATATGATTCAGCCTAAATCCAATGCTGATCATATATGATTCAGCCTAAATTCCAATGTTGATCATATATGATTCAGCCTAAATCCAAACCTGATCATATAATATGATTCAGCCTAAATCCAATGCTGAACATTTATGATTCAGCCTAAATCCAAACCTGATCATATAATATGATTCAGCCTAAATCCAAACCTGATCATATAATATGATTCAGCATAAATCCAATGCTGATCATATAATATGATTTAGCCTAAATCCAAACCTGATCATATAATATGATTCAGCCTAGATCCAAAGCTGATCATATATGATTCAGCCTAAATCCAATGCTGATCATATATGATTCAGCCTAAATCCAAAGCTGATCATATGATATGATTCAGCCTAAATCCAATGCTGATCATATAATATGATTCAAGCTAAATCCAATGCTGATATAATATGATTAGGCCTAAATCCAATGATGATTATAAAATTTTATTAAGCCTAAATCTAATGCTGATCATATATTATTAATCTTAGATCCAAAGCTGATCATGTAATATGATTAAGCCTAAATCTAATGCTGTTCATACAAAAATAAAGTGCGAGTACTGAAGTCACCACTGGTTCATATTATTACTAACCTTTCTTGATGGATGTGACGCTGGAAGACTGGTACGGTGACTCGAAACTGATTGTTCCGGCCTTCTGTAATCATACAGCTCAACTGTAACGGAAATCTGAAAATGGAGAACACAGGATTAGTTAGCTTCAGTATTCCAACTTATTTGCTTGCAGCCTGTTGGAGCCCTTGGGCTTAAAGCATCTTGCTTTGCCAACTATAGTTGTAGCTTGGCTAGTAATAATAATAATAATAATAATAATAATAATAATAATAATAATAATAATAATAATAATAATAATAATAATAATAACAGTGCTTTGCTGGGCCCACATTTCCCCCTTTTATTGAAAAATTTAACTTCCATCTTTGCGGTGTCATTTTCATTAGCATGATGTTTTACAGAGCATTTAATATTCATTTCTATATAAGATATCTCTCATAATAAATATAATAATCATCCCTATAACCAAAATAGCGTTTGCAAATAATGTCCTAAACTAAACAAATATATAGGCAGTACCAAAAACTAAAACTAGCATTTGTGGTGCATATTATAAGTGGCCTTGCTTAGAACTATGTGAACTATTGGGGCAAGCTGGGTAATATCACATTATAAGCCTATGATGCACAATTTTTCCTCAAAATAGTTGCATTCATAAATAAGCATTCTAAAAATAACTTATTTTAGCGCAATATTAAATAGTTTCACAAATGCCAAGTCAGTTTAATGGATTATGTATCCAGAACTAAACAAGGGCACAATACGAGGTGAGAGAGAGAGAGAGAGAGAGAGAGAGAGAGAGAGAGAGAGAGAGAGAGAGAGAGAGAGAAATTATTTTATCACAAGATAGGATAAATAAGCATTATTAAAACTGGCAATGTTGTATTTGATAAGACACTTGTGTCTGGTTTTTATTAACAAACTTCAATTCAGGTTTGAAAATGCAGATAAATGTTGCATAATCATAAACAAACATTTCTATCGCTTCATGTGCACCGTTATTTCACGATAGCCTCACTTTTAAAGGTCAATCATTAATGGCAGAGGCAAGGGGCAGGAAATGCCCTAGAGACTAATCAGATATACATGTGATCAGCGCCCAAGTCCCCTCTACATTCAATCTAGGACCAGGACTAGGACTAGGCTAGCAAAAAACCATCCCTAGCTCACATGGATGGCAAGACTGCAGATTACTTTAAACTATAGAGCTAAATCGGGTCTCGAATCCAAGTCCAGCATATTTCACAACCACGTATTACAAGAGAGAGAGAGAGAGAGAGAGAGAGAGACGTCTCGAGTGGTATGCATTCTGACCCATCAATGAAATCACACGTTATGGCGTCCATTTTTTTTTTTTTCCTCGCGATGGCAGAGTTCCTACCAAATTCGTTGTTCTGGTTAACAGAGGAACACTAGTCACATATCGGGGAGAGAGAGAGAGAGAGAGAGAGAGAGAGAGAGAGAGAGAGAGAGAGAGAGAGAGAGAGAGAATAATTGGTGTTACTATAGTGTGATTCCTACCATCAGGATTCTACTATAGTGTGATTCCTACCCTATTTTTTCGGGTATGAGGTGATTCCTACCAAAGGAGGATAGACAAAACATACTTCTTGACACTATCCTAATCTATTCTATTCTATAAAACTGAAAAATCCATACAACGCACTTTAGGTTAGGTTTGGTAAAATGGTCATTTTGTTTACACTTAGCTTCTTTAGTTGGTTTGTTAACGCTTAATTGCGGTGTTACTCTTGTAATACCACCTTGGAAGGGGAATATCACATTATTTGGTTGTTTGTTTGGTAGGAATCACCCTATATATATATATATATATATATATATATATATATATATATATATATATATATATATATATATATATATATATATATATATATATATATATTAGATTTTAAACCCCATATTGAGGTAGGAACAGAAAATGAGGGTAGGAATCACGCTATAGTAGAACCAAAAAATTAAATAAACGAGAGAGAGAGAGAGAGAGAGAGAGAGAGAGAGAGAGAGAGAGAGAGAGAGAGAGAGAGAGAGAGAGAATAAATCGTAAAAAAAACAATATACATACAATTATCGCAGTAAGTTAGCCTACACATTTCCATACTTTTCCTATTCAAATTTTGCCATTCTCAAAGGAGAGTGACTTGATTACAAACCTGTACTGCAAGATACGATAAAAATATGATAAGAAACGTTTCATATGAACAGTATTCATGAATATAGAAATCGTTACAGTATACTTTAGGAATAGAAGGTTTCAAAAGAGTAACGACTGCGAAAATCAGGTATTACAAGTCACAACATTGTGAAGATTGCTATAAAAAGTAGGGTTACAAATGGGCATAACATCACACTACGGAAAAGCAATTCGGCAGTAGGCCTACCACGGAATCATAATCCAATTGCCGATGATTCATAAAAAAAAGGTTCCACCGGACTTAAGCTTGTAGGCCTACAGGCAGGCAAGTTGATAAGTTATGTTTTCATGTCTCTTTGTATCTTTTGTACAGTAAAAATCCACACATGAAAAAACAAAAAACTAAATATTACCTCAAACGCGATACAAGTAATGGAAGTCCGAGGAACGTCTTGAATCTCCAGAACTTGGTTGTCTTCAAAAGCTCATATTGTTAACGTAATTTTTGGCGGCAAAAAAATATCAACACTTCACTATCATATAAAATATTTCTCTCGTAATGTAGATGCACCCGTCTTTTAGTAAAAGGAGACACTAATAAAAGACGTTCGGTTACTAAACTGTCTTGTAATCAAATGTAGCAGTTAAAACTTTCGAGTAAAATCAGAAAAAAAGTAGTCATAATGAAGCAGGAAACAGGTGACAACTTTTGATGACGTGGCAGCTTCTGATTGGCTGCTTTGGATGACGTGGCAGTCGCTGATTGGCTGGTGCTTGATCATGTTTTTTATGCTTCAGCCAATTGTCAATTGTCGACTGACTTCAGCGGTGTTAAGGTTGTTTCGGCATCCCTTAAACTCCAGGTTATTTTATCAATTGCTTTTTTACTTATATCGTAATGTTTTTTTTATATTGTGTGTTCTGAAAGCATCGCATATTACGATGGATGATGGCTTAATCCCTTGAATGCAGTTCTCGGCCTTGAAATGAGATGGATGCTCTTCGGAAATCAAGTAGTTTGCTGGTAGCTATCATTTCTATTCTTGGTATTTTTATTTTTGCCTTTCGGCATATTGTCTTTTTATGATGTAAATAAGCTTATTTTGTAGATAAGCTTGTTTCGTGTTTTAATGCAAGACGGCTAACATTTCAATTTTGTTTGAGAAGTGACATAGAAAACGCTTAAAGATAGACAGTGTCCGCTATAGAACACTGGTTGCTCAGATTACTATACTATCGAAGTCAGATGTACCACTTTGCTTTATGTGTCCTTATATACCTGGGAAAGGTAGTTATTCGTCTTCTTGTTTGTGTCCAAGCACTTCGTTGCTTAAATTTCCACGTAGTCACGAAATTTGCCGTTATCTTTAAGGTCGTGAATAATCAGCCCGGGAAAGACCATGTAGGCCTAGGCCTAGAGGTTGGTTTTACGGTAGGACAAATGTATCACAAGACGTGTCACTTCCATCTTCCGACATACCAATTTGCGTGGGAAGATAATTTGAAGTACAGCTATCTTTAAAAATTGCTTTTTAGCAAGTACAGAGGATGAGTATCCTACGCTCACGTTTAGGGAACTAAACATATAATTTAAGTAAGACTTGAAACATGGGTTACCAGAATATGGATAGTCTTATAACTGGCACTTTGATCTGTTCACTAATAGACAGTACCTACTCCCGGAGTGGTTGGTGTCGACAGTACACCTCCCACGGTTGAGTATGGGTATTACAGAATAAGTATAGCCTCTGCCGCGTTCACCCTTCAACAATTGAATCGTGAATTGAACTACGTGCTATAAAACTTCGCGAATATTGGTAGTTTTGTATAATGCTAGACAATAGGATTCATCGAATTTATGAATAAATTGCCCAAGTTTAAATATAATCGTGTGGTTATTCATTGTGAATATATGGTTTGAAAGGTGAGTGTTCCACCTTGTCAATGATAAGATGCTTTAGCGGAGTTTGCATGGGCGCGTTCGTCGAACGTGGTTGTCGAACCTTCTTTCCAAACGGTTCGAAGAGGTGGAGTCGGCCACAAATGCGTAAGGTTTGAGGGAGATGAAGCCGCGCCCCCGCCCGCAAAAGTCAGACAAGAACTGACTTCCTTCGAATCGTTTGACGAACGTGTTCGATAACCAAATATTTGTTTGTCGAACCGCGTTCGACGAATTTCTCGACCCTCTACACTTTGCTTAAGGGCATTGCTAATGGTAAAATAATTGCTTAGCTTTGTTAACCGTTTAATTACTATGGGTAACTTGTACTTACTTTGGTGGTAAGAGATCTAGGCCTATTGTTTTCAAGGTAAGACTTTCGGGAATAAATTACCACATTATGAAAATTTCAGAATTGTTGCTTATATGAGTACAATCATAGACCCCAAAAGGGCTAAATATTATGTATTTTTTGTTACTTAATCATGGTTCATAGTCTTCTCGGTAAGTTTATATACCAACTCCAGGTCACGTACACCCCTCCCCTCTCTTCCCCCAAACTAATAGACTACTCACTCGTCTTTGGTTACGAATTGTTTCCTGTAATGTAGTCAAATGTATGGAATTAAACTAAAGAAAATGTACATATGCGATAGATGATATTGTTAGTTTTCGTTGAAATGAGTAACTATGGAAATCAGCTCATCCTTATTTAGTTTATTTTTTTTATTATTTCAATTATTCATTACTTTTCATATAGTTTATTTATTTCCTTATTTACATTCCTCACTGGGCCATTTTTCCTTGTTGGACCTCTTGGTCTTTTAGCATCCTGCTTTTCCAACTAAACGTTGTAGCTTATATAATAATAAAAATAATGATAGAGTTGCCAGCACCTTCTGCTCGTTGTTGACGCTAGCATATGTTGGTTCTATTTGCATTTTGCACTCCCTTTCTTCCACTTGAGTGTAATTGAATGATTTTTCCATATTTGTACCCAGATGCTGAATGGCCTTCCTGGTCACAGCACAAAGCCTTATGGCTTAAATTTCATTAGTCTTAAATAAATAAACTTGTCGTATTTGGTCTAGCACAGGTAACCCCCTACCTATGTAACATGTATTCTGCTGAGGTTACTAAAATGCTTCCCTCTAATACAGGATAAGATATCGTGAATGAAATTGCAAAATAAAGCTTACGTAAACGCGAGGGAACTTAAAAGTGTTAAAGTTTTGCCTTCACAGGAGCTCCGCCCAAACCTGTAGCGCTGTTGGTTGAACGAACAACGTTCAACTACATTTACGTTGATTCACAATTATATTTTGATAAAATTGCAGATTTATAAACTGGTTCTAGTTCATGCAATGGCGCATTTAAGCAAGTCAGGTAACATTATCATTTCATTTGGTAATACGTAGGCCTGTCTACGCAATCCTATGCTGTGCACGGGTACTGCTGATTCTCTCTCTCTCTCTCTCTCTCTCTCTCTCTCTCTCTCTCTCTCTCTCTCTCTCTCTCTCTCTCTCTCTCTATATATATATATATATATATATATATATATATATATATGCGTACAGTACATATATGTATATATATATATATATATATATATATATATATATATATATATATATATATATATATATGTGTGTGTGTGTGTGTGTGTGCATACAGTATATATATATATATATATATATATATATATATATATATATATATATATATATATATATATATATATATACTGTATGCACACACACACACTCACATATATATATATATATATATATATATATATATATATATATATATATATATATATATATACTGTATGCACACACACACACACTCACATATATATATATATATATATATATATATATATATATATATATATATATATATATATATATATATATATATATGTGTGTGTGTGTGTGTGTGCATACAGTATATATATATATATATATATATATATATATATATATATATATATATATATATATATATATATATATATATATATAACCCATAACTCAATATGGACCTCACATTACGTTCATGCATGTATGTACTGTACGTATGACCTCTCTCTCTCTCTCTCTCTCTCTCTCTCTCTCTCTCTCTCTCTCTCTCTCTCTCTCTCTCTCTCTCTCTCTCTCTCTCTTTGTTCAGAAGTTTAAAGCATTTTTCCTTGATATTTTGTTTTTACAACCAAAAATTATATGATTACCCAGTGTAGTTGTGCTTGAATCTTATATTTTCAGCTGGTTTATTTATCAAGAAAAGTTGTGTGTGTGTATATATATATATATATATATATATATATATATATATATATATATATATATATATATATATATATATATATATATATATATATATATATATATATATATATATATATATATATATATATACCATTTCTGAGTGGGGATACCTTAACGTGGTGAAAGGATTTCCGCATCTCCATGGTCAGCAAAGCTATACCAGTCATGGACATCCATACTAGATTGGTTTGCCCTGAGCAATCAGACGAAAATCTCTCACCATCACCAATCCGCATTGTCCTGCATGGTGATGAAAACTGGCCAAACCCCAGACATGAATTGACATGTCTAAGGACTTTGTCCTGCAGTGGGCTAGAAACGGCTGCATTTCCTGTAGCCTCTTATATGAAATTCAGGAATCATCAGTATTTCGTTAACCCTTTTATCTTAATAAGTTTCTGGTATCCATTTGGTATTATAATTATTATAAGTATTATTACTATTTATTATTATTATTGTTATTATTGTCAAGCTACAACCCTAGTTTAAAAAGCAGAATACTATAGGCCCAGGTGCCCCAACGGGGAAAATAGCCCAGTGAGGAAAGGAAACAAGGAAAAATGAAATATTTTAAGAGCAGTAATATCATTAAAATAGATATTCCCTGTTTCTTTGGCTCTTCCTTAGTTTAATTGTCAACAATAGAATCGGGTTATGGTCGGGTCTCTCTCTCTCTCTCTCTCTCTCTCTCTCTCTCTCTCTCTCTCTCTCTCTCTCTCTCTCTCCACACGTTTCTACGGTTCTGTTGTAGCACAGTGCTTGGCAAAGTCTAGGTGCTGGTTATGTAGCACGCAGGTGACTTCTCTCTAACATATATGAACTGTCTATAAATAGGTCAGGGATGGTGCTTCAGATATTCTCGTTTCTGCACTATCATTTTCCATGTGATCCCCGTTACCAAACTCCAAAGTAACAGCTGTCCATATGATAGTACACACGAGCTTTTACGAAAGGTTATGGTTGCTACTTCCTCTTAAACTTGTTGCGTAACGGTAAAAATGTGGACTATAACGAAAAACTACGTTATCTCACTTTAGGCTTTTAACATTTTCATTTTTCCATATGAATGTTAACTTACGTTGAATTATATGAGTGTTGTCTTGTTATGACCACACCAGTATCTATTCTGCGCCACGGCCAATTTTCTCCGGCGTGAGTTGAGTGTCTGATCCAAGACCTGTTCTTTTTTAACCGTTTTATTTAAAAATTTAGATTACATTTTTTACAATAACACCATTTTCAGTATGATTACAGTATACAATAGCATTTTGACATAAACCCTCTAAATTAACAATTTACAAAATTACACTTCATTATTTTGTTTTTAGATACACATACCAATAGTTTGTATACTTTTTTAAACATTCTATTCATTCTTTCTTTACAGACATATTCTGTAGGACTCGGTCTGATCTTTATTAGCTAAAACTTCTTTGGAGGTATACGTAGTATTCATATGTATTTACGTAACAATTTTTCACAGGGGACGGTGGTAGGAAGTTTAATTTTCTGGTACCTCAGCAGGTTCTGCAAGACCCATATATATATATATATATATATATATATATATATATATATATATATATATATATATATATATATATATATATATATATATATATATATATATGTGTGTGTGTGTGTGTGTGTGTGGGTGTGTGTGTAGTTGTCTGTATGCATACATATTCAACATCAAGCTGTTTCTATTAATAGAAGAATAGGAATAAAGTAATTGTCACATTCATCTTTTTTATTGCTGAATCGTAGAATGAACTCGCGTGTAATAGAACTACTTTAGCCTGCTTCATACAAAACATAGTAGCAGGCAATGAGCAAAAGGAAGTCTCCTAAAGTTTTAATCGTTGTAAACTTTACAGGAAAACCCAATTGAGATGTAAATTTAAGGAAATGGTACACGAGGTAACTGATCTCCCTTATAAAAAAATAACATATATTAGGGCACCATGGACAATAACACAAAAAAATAATACCTTTGGTAAAGGACTTGAGATAACCTGTATTTAGCCTTTACTTGGTGCAATTGCAATCCGTGATCTAGGCCTATATAAAACACTTTCGAAAAAATATAATTACCAGGATTTCAATATTCTCATAACTATTATTTTTGTTTAGTCAGTAATAGACCTTATTTAGCTAAACATCACATATCCTTTTTTTTTCCTGACTTGTAATGGATGTGTAATAATGGTACTATCGTATAATCATGATACAGAAAGTACTCCTTTACCATTTAAGTGATACTGAATCTGCTTTGGTAACCGAATTGTTTTAGTTAATACTCGTACATATCTCCAGTGAAACAACAAAAGAAAGTGTACTTGCACGAACAAGGTCACGGTTTGAAAGCGTTCACTTTGATGGGAGCTCCACCCATGCGTGTGGCTCTGTTGAAAAGACCAACTACTGTATTTGGTAACCCGGTAAGAATTCTTGGTCTTCGCCAATACTTGCACTCATTTGTGAACGCTAGTCGGGGATAGAACGTGCTCTTAGACTTTATTATTATTATTATTATTATTATTATTATTATTATTATTATTATTATTATTATATTTTTGCGCTCTTGGACTTTATTTATTTATTATTATTATTTATTTTTTGCTTTATAAACTACTTAACCACAACACCCACACCCATGCTAATATTGGTACACAAAACAGCAACAAAAGCATCCGTTTCTAGTCCACTGCAGGTTAAAGGACTCAGACATGTTTTTATTCATGTTTTAGTGGTCATCACCACCCTGATCACTGCAGATTGGTGATGGTGGGAGACTTTTTTTTTTGTCGTAACGTTCACAGCAAACTGACACAGTATGGTAAGCCTGACTATAGTAATTTTTTTTTTATATAGGCATATTTGCTCAGACTCGCAGCGGTGCCCTTTTAGCTCGGAAAATTTCCTAATAGCTGATTGGTCGGAAGTATTTTTGTCCGAATACCATCATTGTTTTCAAATGATTACGAAATAATGTGAATCATAACTTATTTACTCATCTAAATTTCTCCCTTAGATATAGGTTTTGTCAATAAATAATGTTAACGAATAAATATATCATAAAAAATCGTGATGGTAAATTTAAATTTAATAACAACACCCGCCGAAGTCAACGACAGGAGCTTGTTTTCGGATGCACACTGCATTATTTTGTTACTTTTCACATATTTCAACACAAATTGAGACAAATTACACTATGAGTAAAGAAAAACATGTTTTTATAAACATATTTTAAACACCGGAATCTACTAAAAACGTGGAATTGATAAAACTAACTCATGGTAAAAATATCGGTTCGGTTAAAGCAAGGCTCACGTAGAATGGGTCCTGGGTAAAACGATCATTCTACTGTCAAACACCTAAGAGAGAATGGAAGGGAGATTGTAACTCGGCGGTGTAATTATGAATTCGTTTAATTGTGATTTTTATACAATTTATGCAACACTACAGTATTCTCAAACCGAAATTTGCTTGTTGACTCACAAAGCACTTACAGGTGATAAGCCAAAATATCTTCGTGATTGCTTGATCCCCTACCCTGAAGCTACCAGCGCCACTGTAAGAGTTAGACATGCAGATGACCCCCATAGACTATTCGAAATTAGTGTGAATCATGCAATAGGAGGAAGAACGTTCAGTTATGCTGCACCGAGACTCTTTAACGACCTTCCACTCGATGTCAAGAATAGCACAAATGTGGCTGCCTTCAAGAAAAACCTGAAGACTTATCTTTTTAGAAAGTGTTATAATAGTGACCTGAAAACTATTAAGCCTGAATACAAATGCTAGCGAAATAACTGATAACGATACAGAGCAAAATATTAACTGGAAAGGAATTATTTTTTTCATACACCAAGGCCCGCCTGAACAGACCTTTAGTGTTTGATGGAGGGCGAGAAATAAACCTCTAAAAGTAAAAGTAAGTAGTAAGTAGAAAATATTGCTAATAATAAAATCTAAACCTTTACATAAAAAAATAAATAAATAAAAAAAATTCTATATGTACTTACTTCATAGGTCTATGATGTACAATAAATCTGTATAGAAAGAGTTTTCTATCTTTTCCGTAAAAGTTTAGATTCTAGTGTATTGTGTAAAATATGTAGCTTGTACACATGCTAAATAAATCAGTGATGTTACACACGCATGCATATGTGTGTGTTCCAACATCTCGACTGAGTCGACTGACGTCTCTCCCTTATCCCATTTTACATCATAGGCCTATGATGGAAATCCGTATAGAAAGGGTTTGTTATTTTTTTCGTAACGTTTTAGACTTTATTGATAGCAATATTTTCGGTTTGAGGAAACTATAGTGTTGCATAGATTGCATAAAAATCACAATTAAACGAATTCATAATTTCACCGCCGAGTTACAATCTCCCTTCCATTCCCTCTGATGTTTGACAGTAGAATGCTCGTTTTACCCAGGACCCACTTTGTGTCTTGCTTTCACCTAACCGCTATTTTCACCAACAGTTTGTTTGTATTGATTCCACGTTTTTAGTAGATTCTGGTATTCAAAATATGTTTACAATATCATGTTTTTCTTATTCTTAGTGTAATTTTTCTCAATTTGTGTTGAAATATGTGAAAAGTAACAAAATTATGCAGTGTGCATCCGAAAACAAGCTCCTGTCGTTGACTTCAGCGGGTGTTGTTATTAAATTTCGATTTACCATCACGATACTTTATAATATATTTATTCGTTAACATCATTTATTGACAAAACCTATATCTGAGAGAGAAATTTAGATTAGTAAATAAGTTTCGATTCACATTACTTGGTAATCATTTGAAAACAATGATGGTATTCGACAAAAATACTTCCGACCAATCAGCTATTAGGAAATTTTCCTGCGAGTCTGTGCAAATATGCCCTGATAAAATAAATCTACTATAGTACAGTTTTGCTGATCAGGGCGATACACAAACCCTTTCACCACGTTAATATATCCCCACTCAGAAAGGGATACACTATATATATATATATATATATATATATATATATATATATATATATATATATATATATATATATATATATATATATATATATATATATATATATGTGTGTGTGTGTGTGTGTGTGTGTGTACAAATACTGTAATTGGTCAGTGGCTACTTTCCTCTTGGTAAGGGTAGAAGGGACACTTTGGCTATGGTAAGCAGCTCTTCTAGGAAAATTACACTCCAAAATCAAACCATTGTTCTCTAGCCTTGGGCAGTGCCATAGCCTCTGTACCATGGTCTTCCACTGTCTTGGGGTAGAGTTCTCTTGCTTGAGGGTACACTCGGGCACCCTATTCTGTTATTTCTCTTCCTCTTGTTTTTTTCAAGTTTCAATAGTCTATATATAAAAGATTTATTTCAATGTTGTTACTGTTCTTAAAATATTTTAATTAATTGTTAACTACTTCCCTTGTAGTTTATTTATTCCCTTTCCTCACTGGGCTATTTTCCCTGTTGGAGCCCTTGGGCTAATAGCATCCTGCTTTCCCAACTAGGAAATTGGTTTATGACTACGTGTGTGTTCAATGTTAAGGTGACCCTGATAGTGGATGGCTAATGAGAATAGTAATATCTCAAACATTCATCCTTTAACTGCGGAATACTAGAATGAACTTCTTGCCGTGAAACTTTAACAACTTTATTCGTTACACCCAAGTGGTTACATTAGCTGGCACTGAAGTGGAAGAAGCCACCTCGGGTTATATTAACTCGGAAACCGTTCCCTGACAAAAAAAAAAAAAAAAAAAAAGATTACGTTTTATTTTAAGGAAGCAGTGAGATGTGGCTGTTGATATTATTACTAGCCAAGTTCAAACCTAGGTGGATAAGAAGGGTGCCAGAAGTCCAAAGGCTTCAACCAACAAGAAATGTTTCCCAATGTGGAAAGAAAATAATTCAGTAACAAATAAAGTATAGTATCAGAGTAAAACAAGTTCTCCATCAGGAAAACCATCCATGTGCAGAAAGTAAATACAGTAGATAAGTACTAGATAAACTATCAGAATAAAATTTGAAAACTCATCAATTATATTATAAGTACCAGCGTTCGAATATATAATTTATATATAAACTGTGGAACGGAAATTGCCAACTTTTTCAACAGAAAAGCATTTGCAACATGTTTGGATTGCCTGAAGTTCTGCTTATTTAACCTCTAGATTAGGAATATCCTTCCACAATCTGCTCACAGCTGAAATAAAACTTCTAGAATACTGTGTAGTGTTGAGCCTTATGATGGAAAAGGCAAGACTACTAGAATATACTGCATACCTAGTACTACATTCAGAATGGCACAGCCTTGGAAGGTTAACTACAAAGGATTATCAGGATTATGGAAAGTCTTATGCAACATGCCGAAAGAACTAACTGAATTACCGTACCCGAGATTAATATCAAGATCGATAGTCACAGTTTTGTGTCAGTGTCACGATATTCTTCAGTTTCATTGCAGGCATGATCAGAACTGAAGCCCTTGTCCATGATGCATTCTAGCAGGCATTTACTGCCTGTGGCTCCATGTTCTTGAAAGATTCTTCTACCACAGAGTATATTGGCAATAGTAAAAGCCTTACAATTCTGTACAACTTTCAGGTTTGTATCATCACGTACGGCTGCTTAGAGTTTGGCCATTACAAGTTTGCTGTAATAGGCTTTGATATTCTCCATGATCCACTGGTTCTATGTCTGGATAAGTGATGTGGTGTTAGAAGGAAAGATCACCTTCATGTTGCCCAGGGGCAGTTGGTTCTTAAGGGCTGACGGACTGCAGATCTCTCCCAGGCAGATTAGTAATAAATTCTTATTCCTTTTATACAAATTAATATTTTACTTTTATTTCCCATTCAATATCTTTTCCTTTTTTTATCATTTTCCAACACAAAATACAAGGAAATTTTATCATTTAATTGCACAAAGTAAAACAATTTTCCCTGAGTTAGTGCAATGGCAACCTGCTGGGCTGTAGTAGGGCTGGCATCAGTTCACCCCAGTACAGCTCACACAGAAGGGAGTGTCATCAGCCCTTTGTGTTTGTTAATCAAATAGTGCATATGTCTGTGATTCATGAATAATAACCAATTGTTCCTACACGAATACAAATCCTTTGTTTTTTACTATGGACACAGGTATATGTTTTCAGCATTGCTGGAATCTAGCCATAAACTTTTATACAAAGTGTAGATGACCCTCTGCTAGTTAGCAGGGTTAGTGGTGTGTAGACCGGCCACCCTTCTCACACACTCACCCAGTGTTATACTGTATGTCACTTTTGTTTTTACCTGGTGGTAAAACTTAATTTTTCTCTTTTTTTTTCTTTTTCTTTTGCTGGTGTGCCTGTCTCTTTAGGATTGCAACTATCTGGGTTTGCATTGACATCGCACCCACCCTTGCCCCATGTGCAGACAACACTCCTGCATGCTGGCTTTTTCCTGCGACGATTGTTGCGAGTGGCTATCCTTCCAGTGGGAGCAGTACAGTAGGCAGCGGAAGAAGTCAAAAAGAGATTCTCCCTCCTCGGGGTCTACCTTGAGGTCGAAGATGTCCCGATTTCTTTTTCCGGACTTTGTACTCCCCCCGCTGACTGTTCGTTCAGCCTCATCTTGCAGAAGTTTGAGTAAGAGTGATGTCCATTTGATCCCGGATAACCTTCGGACACGGAAGCAACAGTGCCCACTGCTTGTGGGGAGTCTAGCTCAAATGAAGCCTTGCGTCATTTGTGACCTTCCTTAGGGCTTTTGGGTTCCCCATGGAGGAACAGTTCTTGGAGGTGCTGAAACTTGGCGCAATGCAGGAGCGCACAGCTGTCTCTGCAGGGGTTGGTCACGACCTTCCCCGCTGATCCCCTTGAGAGAAGTCCTTTCCAATCGATCTTGTGTCCCAAGCCGACGCTTTCTCTTCAGCTCCTCTCCCATTGGAGAAATTGCCAGCGGATTCTCCCCGGAGTTCCAGCCATGGTGAGCTTGCTCAACAAGAGAAACCTGGTGTTCTTCCAGCCAAGGAGGTTGGTATCTTTTTCACCAGTGTGAGAGGGCTTCATCACTTGAGTTTTACCCTATCGAGTATCTTGTAAACTAATGTGCTTTTCATTGTTACTGAGCTCTAGCTCTATGGAGCTCCCTTATGATCGCAGCAGCCAATTCCCTGTAGTTGGAACCCATTTTTATAATGCACCACAAGTCTCTGCGAGTTCCGCAAGTCCTAGACCCTCCGGGGTTTTGTCTCGAGTGTCTTCCCCATCAGCGGAAGTACTGGCTGGATCTCTTGTTTGCGGGCGATGACAGCATGCGTTCACAGGCAGGCCAACCTTGCCTTTCTTGTCACCATCCGAGCTTTGATGCCCAACTTTTGGCGCACAAAAGGCAACTTGCGAACCACCTGCTAATGGTCTTTCAGGTGTTCTTATGTCTATTTGCGATGATTTGGCTCACGAACGAACAGTTCTTGGTTTTGGAGCAGAGACTAGCACCACAGTGCGCTCTCGGTAACCTCACTTGTGCACGGTTGGAACGCAATTTCCTGCTCCTGATGGAGGTTTGCTCGCTTCTCCTGTTCTGTGCGCCACTGCTGGAACATACACATGTACCTTGTTGCGCGCTCTGAGAGAGGTGATTCTTGGTGACCAGCGCTCATGAGTACTGCTCGCAAAGAGGTATTGCGGCTTTCCCTTCGTTTGGGAAGGACGTTCCATGGTTCAAAGAACTCTTGAAGGCTGTAAAGCAGGCTGTCACAACTCTTCTCTAGCCTGATCATCAGGAGCCTTTCAACTACCCACACCAAATCCCCTCTCAGTGTCAGGATCTCCCAGGAGTTCCACCCCACCTGAGGACCCTTAGTGCAGGAGTGCTGCCTCCAAGCATGCTCCTCCTCCACCCTCGAAGTCTCTTTCAACTTTAGGTCACTCATCTAGTTTTTTTTGTTCCAAGGTCATCATGTTCCTCTGATATTTGGGGGTTAAGTTTTAAGGACGATGAAGCTTTCTTAAGAACCATGGCAATAGGCAAAGCTTGAAAGTGTGGAACAAAGAGATTGTAGTACTTAACGATGAGGAGGTTTCTGCAAGACAGATGCTGTGAGAGAGTGGGGTGTTATGTCTTGCATGGCAGTCAAAGGGAAACTTGGGAAGCACATTTTGCATGATGAACAGGAAGCTTGAAGACAGGTGCATGCCCAGCAAATAATCAGATCTACAAAATGCAAACAAGCAAATGTTAAGATCTAATTGTATTAAATTTATTTATATTATGCTTTGTTGTTATAATCTATTATTCATAGCTCTTCCTAGTGCTTGTTGCTATTCATGATGATATTTTACCTTTTGTTTTCTTGTGTTTACAATTGTTAGCTGATATGATTCATGCTTTTTGTTCTGTACCTCACTGCAAATCGAAATAGCCAGGCTGTTCCCCTTTTGCTGCAATTATGATGTTCATTGCAACACAAGTGCCATAGAATGGCGGATAAAGTTTGCTGCAGCGTTGAAAATGGCTTTTTTAATCCCATTTTCTCTGCCCCAGTAGAAAGTATATGCAATTCTGCAGATCAAGGCGAGTTGACCATCAAAATTAAGGATACATACTAACTTTTGCAGATTTACCCCACTCAACCTGATTCTGTTCACCATGCCCTTATCAACTCACTGAGATGCTTCTTTTGCTTAAATGTAGTAATTTCACTAGAAAATATTAAATATAGTATTTATTTTAAGCCAATGTATAAAAACACAATAGGTAGTACCTGCATGGTTGCATAAAACATGAAATCTATTAAAAGGGTGGAGTCTGACCACGTTGTGTTAAAGTGGGATACTTTTTAAAATAATGCAGCTAGCCCAGCACTCAAAGAATACTGAATTACTGAACATATCCATACATGGGTTAGCTAAAGGGCTGTCCAAATTAATGTAGCAAAGTACATTTTCTAGAAAATCGATTTCTTCTTTGTTATACAATTGGAGTTTGCAACGTGTTGAATTGTTGCAAGGCTATATTTGGTAATCTTATTGTTTATTTTATTACCAAAACGGAATTTTCTATAAAATGGTCAAGTCCCGGCCGTTTTGGCTTGTTTGAATTTTAATTAAAAGATACTAATGTGTAATCAATTACCTACAAAATGTCTAGAATGAGAGCTATACCTCGTGTTTCAAACAATGTTGACTTCTGAGAATGTTATCGTGACTAATTGGAGATGCTACTATCGCACCCTTTTGGAACATTCCCTTTTCCCCTCTGATGTAATTAATACATATACCTGACGTTGTGAACCAACTAAAACTTCTGAGATATGTTTGCTGAAGTTTAGCCTATTTTCGTGACATCCTCTTCACTTAGTGGTTGGCTGCCGTGTGAAGAGGAAATATTAGATGGGAGTTCAATTTATGTGGGTAACTCATAATAATTATAACACTTTTTACCAAAAAGCTGTCATGTGTGAAATCACAATGTTTGAGCCATTGATATTTCTACATTACCTTTTAAATTTAAAAAAATGTCCAACATTTTGTTGGCTTTATATTTCAAATATGAGATGATAATCCTATGTATTCATGAACCCTGATGCCTCTGTGAACAGGTGGGTCAGGATAGGATTATTGCAGAATCTGGACGTCCATGTTTTTAATGATACAGAATTTATGTGCTTTTCCAAAAGTTCAGGAATGATAATATTGACATTGGTGTAGGAGTGGTAAATCCTATTGTGAGATGCTGATTCAACACGACTGTCAAGTCAGTCGGTTAATCTCAGTGAAACAGTCAACCCTGGATTAATAATCAAATAGTGACAATTGTGTAAAAAGACAGTTAGCCTAAGATTATGCCCTAGCTCTCTCCAGCTTGAAAATTTTCCCTCTGTATACAGCACTACAGTATCATTTTGTACCCAACTATACAGAGAAGATGAGTCTGCTGTTTAAACATTTCCTTTTGTTTTACTTACATTCTTGTCTTATATTGGATAGATTTACTGCTGGTTAGATAATTTTCTGTTAATTTCACAATAAACTACTTGATGTAGGTGTACTTGGTTGGGATTACTTTGAGGTCTGCTTATCAAGGCCTAGCCCAAAGAAAACCTTCATATCGTTGCAAAACTTTTTTATTTCCACAAACATGTATTTTGCATATGCTGTTCACTAAGTAATATTTCATATTTCAATTCATTTCTAAACCAAAATATTACCATAACAAGCGAGAATCCTGTCTGTAATTGAAAGTATATAATATAGTCCCGAGAGAAATTGCACCCTCAGCAATTATTTTTAAGTTACTATAACCATAAAAATTTTAGTATTAAAACTAATTATATTTAAACTCATTATCTGAATTTTCCTGTTTTTACTGACAATTTATAACTTAATATTTGTACGCATGATTCTATGATCAGTATTTGCGGCTACTGTTTTTGTTTCCCCATCCTTTTATTTCCCTATCCTAAGCTTTACAGCATATCGAATTCATCCCATGTTCATTATGATACTTGTGGGGTAAACGTTCCACCTTTGGTGATGAACAGGGGAAGATTTTATATGATTTTTATATGACTTATACAGATAGGAACTATTATTTGAGAATATTTTCTTCTTCTTATTATTATTATTATTATTATCATTATTATTATTATCATTATTATTGTTATTATTATTGTTGTTATTATTATTACCGTGTTGTGATATTCATCACATTTGGTATTGATATTGTGGTTATTGTTGTTGTTATTGATATGAAATTCATCTTGACACCTTTCCTAAATTTCAGGTTTGGGTCTAAAGATACCAAGGAATAAGTTTCGTCTATTTTCAAGTGACCCTCAAGACTGAAGGCTCAGTTAGGCGAGAATTGTCTATCTTAGGTAAGTTCATGCAATGCTAACTAATTCAGTATTTTCATTGTATCCTAATCAGTATTACAACACAATCTTAATAACTGTCTACACATTTTTTTCTATAGTTTTTCTTGTACAGCTCATTACAAGTCCACTGTAGCTTGATATTTCCACACTAATGAAACTAAGAGATATTTTTTGTATTGTATTTATCCACTTAAAGGTTTGAAGGTCACTCATGAATGGTAGAGGCAAGGGACAGTGACAATACCATAGAAATTGACCATATATACATATGATCAACACCTAAGCCTCCTCTCCACTCAAGGTACGATCAAGGAGGACCTGGTAATGGTTGCTAATGACTTCACAACTTTTAAGATTGCCGTGAAACTTTTGTATTATTCAGTGGTAACGTTTGTGCAAACTAGGGAACAGATGATTATATTCAGCATACTTATTTAAATGTTTTGCTTAAAGGCATTCAGAAACTTCATATAATATGGGAGTTTTGGAAAGTGGGCGGTAATCAGCAGGGCCAGAGCTACCACAAACGCATTTACTTCATGGCGTAATATTACCAATTCTCCAAAAAGTACAAAAAGAACCTCTTGTTACCAATTTGCAAAAAAATAACAGATAACTTAGTAGCTAAGAAATGAGCAGTCTATGAAATCAAGTTTCCTGCAAGAATGTTTTAATATCATGAGACCGAAAAGCTATATTAGATAGTTTAGCCTCAGAAAAAAAGGAAGGCGTAAGATAGTTTCTCAATACAGTTGTGCTCTCCTTACTGTCAAACACATCAGCCAAAAAGGTTGTCATTTCCTTTGGACAGTTTAGTGACAGCTATCTGGTTTAAGTTAAGGTGTAACTGTTAATTTAACACCTAAGAGTACAGATTCAAGGGTATCCCACCTTTTATGTTCCTAGGTTGTACCAGAAAGGTTTTTTTTCCTTTGGTCAAATTGTATTCCTTTTTAGTTGAAGCATAAACTCTCTGGACAACAGTTCCCAGCTGAGTATACTTTAGTTATTCCAAGTCAGATCTGATCTGTTACCCTTCCATAGATGATATCTCCGGTTTCTCCAAGTAAGCACATCTACAATCATCATTGAACCAGAGTCTTTCACTCTGTATTTCAACACGAAAAGAGATGCGCTTATCAATTATGTTGACCAGATTTTCATTCAAGAGAACACCAGGATCAACACGTCCGTACATTTGTAACCAGTTCAAATGCAAATCACTCAAAATGCCATTCCAGTCTGCTTGAGATTTTATATATATCTTTCTTGAGTATGACATATCATGGGCAGGCTGTTCAGTCTTCATTACTAATGAAACCAAGACATGATCAGGCATCCCAACTGGAGAACCAACCTTACTTGATATAACACGAGGGGAGTCAGTGTATACTAGGTTCAAGCATTTACTAGACTTCTGAGTAGCTTCACATATGATTTGGTCACTGCCTTACTTAGATGCAAAGTCCAAAGCTCTTAAACCATGGCAATCTTTATGAGAAACAGAATTTAACCACTCCTAAATGGTGAGTGTTGAAATCACCAAGCACAAAAGAGAACTTTCTTTCATCTTGTATCTTAGCCATAATGGGTAAGAAGACCATTAAATATAGAATCACCCAAGGCTGGATTCTGATAGATGGAACACAAATAAAAGATCTGTAAGGCAGGTTGGTTAGCATAAGCTACTTTTTTTTATTCCTTGATATTTTTGGCTTTAATATACTATTGACCTCAAGGACAGACTGCTTATATTAGTTCACAGATGCTATGGAAAAATGGTTGTCATACCAATAATCTCCAGTGTAGGGTAGATTTTGCATGGGTGAATTGTAGATTATGCTTATTGGTCTACATTACATCAGTGGCCTTAAGAAAGGCTTGTTACATTTGTGTCACATAGGTAACGTCACTAACCATGGGAAGTTTTTTCAATACCTATATCAAGTTACTTACCATTTCCCTATAAAATCATACCTTGATATATCTCAGAGTAACCTGTTTAGTGTATTCTTCCTGCTATGTTCCTCTTTTTAACAATTACACGAATAACCTAATCCCTCATTAATTTTTCCTGTCAGGTCTGGTGGGGAAGCCATCAGTGCACAGTCTGTAGATATAACTAAGGAATGTTAGTAGCTCCTTTTTAGTCCTTAGCTGTACTTACATTTTAGTCCTTAATTGTACTTACGTTCAAGTCTTGTTTTATCTCCCATCTTCCTTTTTTTCATTTGGGTATTCAATCTCTTTTAACATTTACTTCATAGTACTATAGTACACTTTTCCCCAGTTTCACCTTCGCTGTATGGCCTCCAAGGTCCAGATGCTCCATCAATCCACAAATCCTCACTAAATTCATGGGTGTCATATATACAATTCCTTTAGACTACATAATAAGTGATAAACATTAGTTTTTCAGGACCTATTACCACAAAATGGTTTTATTGATCATTGTATTAATTGTCCATCTTATTGTTGAGGTTCATATCAGGAATTTGTGTAAAGTTTCATGTATTCATAACATTGATATATAAATCAGTAATATACAGGATGTCCTTAAAGTTGTCCATCCTCCTCATGGATATTGTAATACATTGAACAGTTAGGGATGGCAGAGAATGATTGGACTGGATTGATAACAGAAAATTAGCTGACTTGGAGTATGCTGATGATGCTGACCCTATTAGCAAAACGCCACAAGACTTGCAAAGCTTGCTTACCAAAATGTATGAAATATCACATGATGTTGGGCTCAAGTTAAATAGAAGAAAAACAGATCATGAGAACCGAATATGCAATGGAAGATGAAATATCATTGGAAGGAGAAAGGATTAATGAGGTGGAATCATTTAAATATTTAGGAACTATGGTCTTTAATACAGGATCTTTAGAATTTAAGTTTAATGAAAATATAAAAGCAAATCAGACAATGGCTGGGTTAAGTAAACTTTGGAAATCAAATCGCGTAAAATTACATATAAAAATCAGGCTTATATCAGTTTAGTGAAGTTGGTGTTACTATATAGACATGAGTCGTGGTATGACAATGAAACAATATCCAATAGATTTAGTAGATTTGAAAACAAAGCCCTTGGAAGAATATTGGGTGTTAAATAGCAGGACAGGAGAAATGAAACTACAAGAAAGATTGCTCAAGAGCCATATGTTGGTGATGGGTAGATGGAGATGGTTTGGTCATGGCTTTTGCATTTCCCAAGAGAGATTAGTTCAACAAACTTTCAACTGGACTCCACAAGGCACTAGAAGAGTTAGAAGACACAGGCCTACATGGCTGAGGACTATGAAGCGTGAAGTTTGAGATGATGAATGGAGAATTATTGATTTAAAAGCTTATGGTAGTGACGACTGGCGAAATCTAACCAAGACCCTTTGCGTCGATTGGCGTAGGAAGAGTTGATGATGAACTCTAAATGTCTGGCAACAGCACCAATGGACTTGTTAAAGAACAATCAAAGGCTTGTCTCACGTGATCGATGTTATCCTTTGATGTTCTTGGTCGACCACTCTTCCATAAGTTTCTTGTATCATGCATGAATTGACGGATGTGATGGTGGATCTCCTCCATACTTAGTTTTGTAGTTTCGCTGAATGTGTAACGATTTTGTTTTAATAAACCAAGACTCCTTTTCTTTGAGGAGCAGCCATTTACTAGGGATTCATTTAACAGTATCCCTTTCATGAACAGAGTACTGTGTAATTAAAACGTTTGGTAAATGCTAAATACATATAACATTTGATTAAGAAATCAAATTAGTGCTTTTTGCAATATATTTTTTAATTGTAAAGAGACTATTGACACCTTGTATATCTTCGAGGTTAGCAAAGAATGATGTATCTTTATTAAGTGAAGTCTCGAGTAACATTGGCATAAGTATTTTTACTTTTTTGAAGAAAATTGCAATTGATGGAACAATTGTAATACCACACTTTATGTCGGTTCAGCATATGTAGTTCAAACTTTACAGTGCTCATTCATAAGTATCAGATATAAAAATATTACACCATTTTATCAGACCTTATGAAGTGCTATACTATACAGTACTATAACCTACTTCACATAGAAGGTTATTATTGTAAGTACTGTACCTGTTTTTTATAAAATGTTAGCGGGTTACATGTTACCTTTGTACTGTCAACTTATTTTACTTTAGTGCCACTTTATGTAACCAACCAATGTTTCTGGTACTGTATTTGCGAGTGAAAATTTGTACATTTTATATATTTATTTTATGTATATATATATATATTTTTTTTTTTTGCAGTTGATCAGCATTAAGGAAATTAATCAGAGCTTCTATGCTGTTCAGTCTTCTGGAAGATGAGGTGAGTGTTTTCAGCATTGGTGTATAACTATCAGGTTTTGCATTTATGAAGTTTTTAAGATATTGACACAGCACTGTTATACATCTGATGATTCACTAGTCAGTCTCTTATTTTATAGATTTAGTCATTACTCACTTCAAAATAAATGCACGATTTACCATCATAGATTATTTTTAATATGTCAGTTTGGACTTGTCACTTTTTCCAAGACAGTGTCCTAGTAATCTGCCAGGGGTCACCAGCTCACTTAACTTAAATTTTATTATTTTATGTCTTTGTGGTAGGAAAAAAAGAATAAACCCCACACCCATGAATCCTATTTACCGAGAGAAGTCTCTTCATCACAAGCTTTCCCCTTTCTTTATTTATATAAAACGATACTCTTGCTCAGTTAGGATACTTAAGCTAATTATTCTCCTTATACCTATGTTTCTTAAAACTAAAACAAACATAACATTAAACTGACATGAAACTAAAAGTAATAACATACAAAAGTAAAAGATACACCCCAATTTAACCAAAAAAAAACAAAACAAAAACGCCCAAGCAGAAGGTATATATATATATATATATATATATATATATATATATATATATATATATATATATATATATATATATATATATATATATCTATATATATATATATATATATCTATATATATATATCTATATATATATATATATATCTATATATATATATCTATATATATATATATATATAGATATATATATATAGATATATATATATATATATATATATATATATATATATATATATATATATATATATATATATATATATATATATATATATATGAACACAGACACTTTCGCCCACACTATCATGCAACGGCTATAAGAATAGCACTTTGCCACAGTTCCATGGGACGAGAATATACTCCCATGAATTTGACAAAGCAGTCAGTGCCCCATTCTGCAATAAGGTCAACTTCTTGCAGCAAATCAGACAGTCCTTTTATGCACAGGTTTATCCACAGTTTTTATGCAGGTTTGTTTGAAGTGAAACGGGCTATTCAAGATACTGTGTTTTTGTGTAATTTTGGATTATTCAGTATCAGAGGGTATGCCTCTGTGTAGAATTCTAATCAAATGGGGTGATCCATGAGATCGATTCCCGTCTTGTGTTATCTCTTGTCTGCCACTGTCTTTCAGTCAGTTATAATATTTCAGATGCTTGGGTGATAATTTAAATTTGGTCATCATAGTTTTAGAATAACCTGTGTATTATACCAATCCAGCCAACAGATTAATAACTGAGACAACCAACTCTAATTTTTAATGGATATGGAATTGTAAAAAAAAAAAAGGTGCGTTGGTGTTGGAATAAGCTCATATTGGAATATTGTCTGCTGGTAACAACACTAAGGTTGTTTTGTATGATAATGCTTTTGTAGAAATCTTATACCGCCTAATAGTAGTGCTCCCTTTTCTGGTATAACACCTGATAGATCACAAATCTCTTGCAAAAAATTTTGTATGTGTCCTGATCCTATTAAAGTATTATAGTAAATATTGTTATTGATCCTGTCGAATTAAAATCTATAAATTTAATTATAATTGATTAGGTTTCAACACTTGAACGATTCCATGCAAGTTTAGTTTTTTCAGCATTAGTTCCCAGTATGAGTAATTCACTGTTACCAATGGTGTTAAACAAGCATGTTATCTGTCCATTTAAAGTAGGGGACGAATAAATGGATACCAAGGATATGCATCGGTAACTTGTATTAACTGTTACTTGTGGCTTTGTGTATATCCATTAATAAATTTAGTTTGATTATTTTGTAAAATAGTTTCACTTTACAATCAGTACTGTTACTATTCTTTTTTAGTCTTTAGAGTTTCAATGTTTAATTTGTATCTCTTCCACTAAGTAAAAATGTCAATAATTTCTAGGTTTGAAGTACACAGATTTCTTTTTAAAAAGCTAGAAATTAAAGGAAAATAGTCCAGAAAAAATTGCTGTTAATTTTGTGGTTTTAGATCCCTTCTGGTATATTCAGTGACTGTAAGGTAATAGCATAGATAATAGGACATACGAAAGGCACTTGAATGACTCCACTAAGATTTGTAGAAATCTATATCAGAGATTTCAAGAACATAATGTTTTCTTAACGAAGCAAAATTTAAATCTGAAAAGAGAAGTTCGATGAATCATTTGTACCTTTACATGAATGACTTGTATACTCAGTTTATTCCAGATGATATACACTGTTAAAGACACTGTTAAAGATTTGCCGTAATATAACGTTAGAATCCTGGAATAAATGTTGCCAGGCATTTACCGTTTTAAAAACGGATATATTGACGTAAAGGGGTGATATTACGGTCATCGACCCGTAAAATATAACAGGGTATGGTAAAATTACGGTCGCTCGTATTTTACTGAAATACGGTTTAGAACAGTATATTTTTCGGAGATTTTCCGATTAAATTTTTTTTAACAGTGTAGTGTTGATATTCAAGTCCATATGTAGGGAAGTAAACACTGTGCACTGAAGGGATTAATTAAAGGTCTTTGCAGAGCCCCTTTGGGGCCTACCTGCACCCACTTTTTAGCCCTTTTTTACTTCTGTTCCAGCTTCCTTTCAAATTGCTCTCCTATCTGTTATCATTTGTTTAATAGTACAAGTGCAGTGATATCCCCCATTTTTTACATCATTGCTAAATGTCCTCGACCCAAGCACTTATACTACTCAAATTCTATGAATCAACATATTTGGCTTTAGAAAAGTGTAGGTAACTACAGTTTTTAGGAAAATAGTGTGAGGAATCTTAGTAGACCACAGTTCAAGAGTTCTCTATGCCTACTGTATTGTCGTTGACTCGTCAAAATTTGAATAAAATAGAATAGTACACTTTATGTAAAAGTTCGGTAATGGAATAGAGAGAGAGAGAGAGAGAGAGAGAGAGAGAGAGAGAGAGAGAGAGAGAGAGAGAGAGAGAGAGAGATCCACTCGCTTTTTTTGTAACTAGTCTTTGGAACAGTGGTAGAGGATCTTGAAGAATTGTTAAGTAGCATCTCGCGTGTTAGGAAAGTATTAAGATGTCCATATTGGAAATGATTAGCACTGCAGTGAATTTTTCTGATGGCATGTTATTATTATTATTATTATTATTATTATTATTATTATTATTATTATTATTATTATTATTATTATTATTATCATTATTTATTATTATTATTATTACTATTATTACTTGCCAAGCTACAACCCTAGTTGGAAAAGCAGGATGCTATAAGCCCAGGGGCTCCAACAAGGAATATAGCCCAGTGAGGAAAGGAAACAAGAAAAAATAAAATATTTTAAGAACAGTAACAAAATTTGAATAAATATCTCCTATGTATTTGGCGTCAATGACCTTCGATGTCAGGATGCCAGAAAACATAAAAGCAATAAATCTCTTATCTAAACTAAAAACTTTAACAAAACAAGAGGAAGAGAAATAAGATGGAATAGTGTGGCCGAGTGTACCCTCAAGCAAGAGAACTCTAACCCAAGACAGTGGAAACCATGGTACAGAGGCTATGGCACTATCCAAGACTAGAGAACAATGATTTGATTTTTGAGTGTCCTTCTGGAAGATCTGCTTACCATAGCTAAAGAGTCTTTTCTATCCTTGCCTAGCGGGAACTGGCCACTGAACAATGATAGTGCAGTAACTCCTTGAGTGAAGAAGAATTGTTTAGTAATCCCAAGTGTTGTCAGGTATATGAGGACAGAGGGGAATATGTAAAGAATAGGCCAGACTATTCGGTGGAAATAGCTATTCTCTGGGAGGAAATAAATCATCAATCTGCTAATTCAAATGAAACGAAATGACGTGGTTCTGCTTGTTCTGTGTTTGTGTATATGTATGTCTAACTCTGTATCTGAGCTTTTACTAGAATATTGCAAAGATAGGGTTTTTTACCCTGCTTATTCAAAGTTCTTCCTTTTCCCATTGTAGTTGGTAAATATAAAATAATACAATAAAGAAGATAACTTGGATCTTTAAAAAAAGTTATAAAATCGTTGAAATGGTGAGAACTGCTCTATTGTGGTTAATATACTCACTTTTCTTATTATTAAGCTAATGTCCCTCTTATATTTAACCGGACGACTGGTTCTTTTCTATTCTTCCCTATTGAACGATAAAATTTAATTCAAAACATTTTCTTATTTTTTCTCTTTGCAGGTACGGTATTACCACTCATCTTCGCAAGGTAAGTAACTCAATTTTTTTTTCTCCATTTAAATGTGGGGTTATTTCCCTTGAATTAACCAATTATGTATTCAAGTAATACATAATTATGAGTATTACTGTGTCCTGATGAATTGTTTCGGTTCGAAATGGAGTTTTTTTTTTTTTTTTTTTTTTTTTTTCGAAATTTAACCTTCGACGTCATTGATACGCCAATGAGATTAGGATTATGTATTCAATTAATACATAATTAAGAGTATTACTGCATCCTGACGAATTGTTACGGTTCCAAATGGAGTCTTTTTAGCCATTTTTTCTCGCGAAATTTAACCTTCAACGTCATTGATACGCCAATGAAATTAGGGTTAAATTTAGGAAAGGCTGATTGATTAGACGTGCGAAGTGGGTCATTTTCAAACGAATAAATGAACGATCGAGAGCTCTCGGGCGTCGCATAGTCATTTCCCAAGCCCAGCTGAGTCCCACTCAGAAATGCAGGTCGAAAAAGGAAAGCCAATGGAAAGGAGCCGCTGGTTCCAGGACTTCATATCCTGAAATAATTCTCGAAAATGGCTTCGTCACCTGTTTGCGGTGAGTATATGTGAGATAAGAGTTTTATCCGATAAATTTAAGAATGAAATAATTTGTTTTAATATAAAAAAATAGCTAATATTCTCTAATATTTGCTTTGACTGAAATTTTAAAGATAACTTCCAAAATCAAATCATTTGTTTTAGTATAGAAATTATCTAATAGTTTCTAGTATTTATTCTGACAATGAAATTTTGAAGTAAAAACGAAATTCTACTATAAGAATAATTATTAATAACATGTACTTTAATTTTTCTTCCTGAAGTAGATTTCTTTGGAGTTTGGACGGTCCACTGAAGCTTGGTCCCTGCAGGGACACCGGATTAGTGTTAAACAACATATTTAAAAGGTAAATAGTATTTTCGCTGGTTTTGGATGTATTCATTTAAACATAACACCTATAGTTCATATATTAGAAGTTAAAGACAGCCATGTTCAGGAATAGATAAGATTAAATTGACTTTAATTTTATTTGATATTAAAGAAACTGTGTTTTATCGAAGAGTAAAAGGAAAGATTATTCTTTTTTTCAAATATTTTGGTATTGTCTTTTGAAGTTTGGTTGCTTCAATGGCATTTAGATTTAGAATACAATCGCGATGTTATTTTTTTGTACTCTTAGACAATTTCAGTATTTTTGGGTGTAAAATGCTGTTTTCGAAACGTACCTTTTAAACTATACATTAATTTTGACACAATAGATCTAATTTAATTATGACTAAAGACACATACCGGTACATGTGTATATATATATATATATATAAATATATATATATATATATATATATATATATATATATATATATATATATACGTGTGTGTGTATGTATATATACAGTATATATATATATATATATATATATATATATATATATATATATATATATATATATATGCGTGTGTGTTTGATGTATGTGTATTTTTCTCATCTCTATTAAATCTCCCAATCAAGAATGAACCACAACTCTACTGAAACATCCTCAGCATTGGGTGCTACATTCACCTAAACAAGGCTTATCAGAAGCACAACGGATTATACTACACACATTGCACCTTTCAGCCCGGTTCTGCAAACGTTTGCACTTCTTAGATATTATAGCCTTTCATCCAATCCCGTTAAGACCTTCCTTCCTTCTTAACTAGCATTTAAGAATTAGGTTTTCCCATTATTTTTCCATTCTTTCTTCATGATCAAACAACCTCAAGATACTCATATATATCACTTCCCCTTCACTGACCTTTTTACAACTTTTTAAGTATCTCCATATCTCACATCATATCAATTCTCCTTACACCACATACTCTTCACAACTAGTTTACTCTACATTTACAGATCTCTTATTTTTACTCCCATTGACACTGAACATCCACGCTTAATTTCCATGAAGGGAAGTTAGCTCTACAATTCCTTCATAAATAACAAACTGCTGCCACAAAAAATCCATCTCCTTTACTTTTCCCAAACAACTTGCTATCTTTGTTGTTTACCCTGTTCTGAAACTGGTATCTTCCATCCATTTCATACCATCCATTCTATTTGCTTCCTAGTACTTATATAATTACATTGCTCCCATCCCTCCGAATTAATATGCGCTTAAGGGAATAAAGATCGAAGGGTTTCAACAGCGCTCACACTGATCGTTTCTTAATCACGTAGAATCATTTACTTAAAAAGCTTCTAATTAGATTTCAGTGTATATTTTAGATTTTAATTTTTCATTTTTGATACTCTATAATATGGAGTTTTTATATTTTCGGGGGGAACACTTTAATATTGCCATATGGAGGTGATAAGATAAATCCAATGGATTTTTTTTTGTGTGTGTGTGCGCATTGATTTCAAGAAAAAATACTGTAAAATCTTCGGAAATTTTTATTTTCAAATATTACACATTGAGTGCAATTTGGCTTTTTCTATTTACTCTCCATCTTCATCTGACTTGTACTCCATAGTACAACTTGGGCGCTGAATAGCCTCACTGGCCCCAGTGTCGGGGTATATTGTCCAAACTCATGAATCCAATTCCATCCAATCTACCCGAAAGGATATACTGAATGATATCTTGCATTAGTTAGTATTGTGGTCAGTTCACGTCTTGGATATTAATTGTACTTTGACGGGTTGAGAAATCTGTTTATTGCACTTCTAGGAAGCCAAGTTTGGATTGTACGTTAATTGGTACGACTTGATGCCGAATATCAATTTTGAATGCTCACACGGGTGAGAATGTCTTTGTGTGTAAATAAAGAGGGAATTTTAACAAGGAAAGAAAGTAATATGGCGGAAGTGTAATTGGAAATTAAGGATTTTGAATTCTTACTACTTTTAATCTTAACGAAAGTTATAGTTGTGGAAATCTCTAGTTCCTCTCCGTGATTAAAGTAATATCAGTAATACACCGTTATACGTAGATATAAAAAAGGTAATGAGGCATTTATTCCTCTTTTACAGGGGAATTGCTTTGAATTTATTTCTATTTTATAGGTGAATTACTCTGAAATTTGTTCCCCTTTTACATGTGAATAACTCTGAATGTATTCCTCTTTTGGAGGTGAATTACTCTGAATAGATTCCTCTTTAATAGATGAATTACTCTAAGTTTATTCCTCTTTTACATGTGAATAACTGAATGTATTCCTCTTTTACAGGTGAATTTCTCTGAATCTATTCCTCTTTTATAGGTGAATTACTCTAAGTTAATTCCTCTTTTACAGATGCAGTACTCAATATAAGACAGGCCAGCCAAGATGACCGCTCGTGTTGAACTGTAAGTACCGTTGTTAATTTCACTTTATATATAATTATTTTGTAGAATTACTGTTTATAGAAATGGTTTGGTCCCTAATGTTCGTTAGGTAAATTTAGTTGCTGTGAATTGCTATTGATATGGTGTTTTTGTCTCTGTTTAAGAATGTATTTATAAGGTTTACAGATGAAGGTTACTGGAGCCAGTTTCCATTTCTTTTATTTGAAGTGTGATAGGCCAGGATATGCAGTAAAACAATATGAAACTATTATTGATTTTAATATTTGTTTTGGGTACATATACATACTTTTATATATACACATATTTATGTATAATATATATATATATATATATATATATATATATATATATATTTATATACATATGTTTGTGTAATTTATATATATATATATATATATATATATATATATATATATATATATATATATATATATATATATATATATACCGGTACATATATTTATGTATAATATACACACACATATTTATGCATAATATACGTATATATATATATATATACATATATTTATGTATATATATATATGTATATATATATATATATATATATATATATATATATATATATATATATACATACATGTTTATGTATAATGTATGTATATATATATATATATATATATATATATATATATATATATATATATATATATATATATACACACATATATATATATATGCATATATTTATGTGTATGTATATATGGTTTGAAGGGGGTTGATATGTTTGTTTACGTGGAGTAAAAAGTACTTACCGAACACGAAACGCGTATTTGACATAGCATTACTTGTAATTAACTGTCAGTATATTTTTATTCTTGCAATCAATCAGTCAATCTCTTTTTGCTCCTACCGTTCACCGGAGCACAAGACAAAACTGAGACTCGTCAGTGAATTTTGTATAGGCTACCTGGCAGTGTAAGAGGCCCGTGAGTTTTGACGGTATTTAAATTTACATACAAACTCATTACTTTTTAATGAAATAAGACTTAAAATAGAAAATGATGATACAGTTTGTAGTAAGTTTTAATAAATGATGAACCATCAGTTGTCATATATATGAAGGCATGCCTAATCTCGCTAAGAAGCGCAGAAAGGAAAATAAAGTAGCTGACTGATGGAAATTCAAGATGAAGATTATGCTGGAAAAAGGTGAAATTCACTTTCCATCCGTAGAAGGTACGTTCATGAACTATTGTTAGACTTTTGTAGTTTGAAATGAGTTAATATCCTTCAACATGATGAATCAAAATAATGTCGTATCACATTTTCTTTGATATATTGATTGAAATACATAGTAAGTTTCCCTTTCATCTGCTAATCCATCGTTATTCTTGTTTTCCAGGCATTTGTTTCAAGTCCGAACAAGGAGCCTTCTGGAAGAGACCTGCCAGAGTTGGAACTCTGACGAGTGAACCTTTCTGAGCTGTAAGTTTTTTTTTTTTTTTTTTTTTTTTTACATATATATGTGTGTATGTGTATATATGCTTATTTATATTTCTAATATCTTGCATTTTTTAAATTGAAGATGATTTGCAGAACGTATATCACTAATGGGCAAATTTAAGAGATTTAAGAATTAATGAGATTGAAATTTAAGGTTTCACGTGATTTTTTTTTTTATCCAATTTTTAAAATAAACTGCTTGCTAAGATTTTTCGTCTTTGTCTTGTTAAGGATTTTGATATATTGATATTTTTTTCTTACTGGAATTCATTTATTGGTTTTAATATGAAAATTATGTATAATTGATTACTAATGTAAGATTTTTCTTTTTTTCAGACGAAGAGGGCCTCGTTCTAGGATGATTCTGCAGTCCTATTTTTCATTGTTATCAATAACTACAATTGATTTAAAACAAGTTCCATCTTGGCAGGTTTGTGATAGAATTGTTTTTTTTAATCTATATGCCTTGTTTGATTGATATAGCATAGAATCTCAAGTTTTGTTAAAATGAGTTAGCGAATAATAAAAAAAGGACTGAGGTGGTTTTGTGTGTTCTATGAATACTTATACTTCTTTAACCTGTACTCCATAATGACACTCAACATACACATATTTTGTTCAAATGGCGATTAAGTCTGATTAGAGTTTCACTGACACATGACCTTATTGTCCTTGTGAGCTAACTCACATAGGTCTTATTAGACACTGATAGAAGAACTCGCTATCCTATGTGACCTAATCCACTTAGGTCTGGCGATATTTTCACTAACTCATGACTACTGCCATTGTGAACTAATATGCTCAGGCATGTTAAGATTTGAGGTTCATGGTTACATGAACATATTTTCAATGTACGACAGAGATTGGGCAATGGGCAACTTTGCTGCGTTGGCCAGTTACCAGGTACAGTACCTCGTCTGCTTCCTTCTTACGTTTCATCTGTCTATCTGGCCGTAAATTGGTACAGTTGGATTCATTAATGCCGGTACACTAACGTCTCCTTAACTAGACGTGAAGTGTACCGGAATTAATGAAGCCAACTGTACCATTGTTCAGTGGGTTAAAAATAATATTCTGAAACTAGAAAAATCATTCTTTAAATTTTACAGAGAAATAGGGAGGCAGTGGCCTTTTACCGCCATTTCCAAAAGGGGAAAAACAATTAAGGATGAATGTATTTGTGATGTTTCTGTTATCTACCATAATTTGTTGCACCTTTCAAGGATTCCTTTAAGAATTATAATGGAACGACAATTTTACCTTATTATTATATTTTAAATAGTTTTAGTTGACTTAAAAGGGTCTGTAATCGGTTTTTAAATTAGGATGCGCTGATAAAAGTTCTTTTTAAAGTAGAGATTACGCGGATTAAAGAATTATTCTTTATATTTTTTTCAATGGGAAATATTCACGGCAATATGCAGTTGGGACCATTGCAAACATAAAAATTCATGCCAAAAGCTTCAACCTAATTGTTTCACACGCTTAAATTATTGTTTTAAAAGCAGAGTTTTGTCAAAATTGTATGCTTCTTTGGAAACTGAAAACGAAAAGGTTTTATTATTTATCTATAGGTTCTGTTGGAAACGGAAAGTATTAATTTGTTAATTCTTTGAGGGTCTCGATTTTTTTATAATTATAGAATACCTTATTGGAGATTTTCGTAAAAACCGTAATTTTGTTTAATTAGCTTAGTGGATGTCATTTGCATTATGTCTGGGTGTTGTCAACAATTATTACAATATCCTCTGTAAGAGGTTAATTCTAAGTAACTTTTTTATACTCTTATTAGAGATAATGAAGCGTACTCAAACCTGTTTTTTTTTCTTTCTTTTTTTTAGTAGATATTCTTGTATTTTTTTCACTATTGCAGAAGAGTTTTTTCTGGGCAAAGTATCTATTTGCACACTGTTTTGTCAAATTATTATTGCGATTTGGATATTCAAGTATTTATAGTTACATAAGCATTCCATGCGAAATGCTATTTTGAAAATTTAAGTTCTTTTATATTACGAGGAGTCTTCTAGTCTCTCACGGTATTAATAACTAAATAATTTTGAGGTGTGTGTAAAAAATGTAAAACAAATCCCCGTAGCTCATACAATCGTTAGAATAGGAGAAAGCAAAATAGGTGAAAGCAAGTTC
>NC_090727.1:144349637-144357137 GCF_036898095.1 Palaemon carinicauda | reverse complement strand
AGGTTTATTTTATTATATTTTGTGCTGAATGTTGTGCAATTATTATACAATTGAAATCTTCGTAAAAAGCACTGTCTTTGAAATTAAAAAGGTAGGATCGAGTTTATAATTTAATAGATTTAATGATATGAATGTTACATGACAAAAAATTTCAGGTTGGGTATGAGTAATCGATTAATATATTGTAGTTTACAGGTTGATAAGGATATAAATGTAGTGAGACGAAAATATAACTAGTGCTGGACATAGAGGAACCTACTGATCTATGGTATCATTCGGGGTCTTTCTAGTCCATAGTCAGTCTATGGATCTTGAGATAGTGATGCTGCAGTTCACTTGTTATTTATGCCACTCTCAGCGACGCCTGTTTTAGAAATGTATACGTCCTTCCTTATCATTCTTTTTCTACGATGTTTACCATTTGGTTTCTACTTCCATCTTAAATAAAACATTCGTAAAATAAAAAATGAACCGAGTTAAAGCTGGGATTGAATGAGAGGATACTCTTAAAAAAAATGCAGCGTTATATGCGTAATGGTTTTGTTAAGTATGGGTTGGTGGGGTATGTTTACTGAAAATATATTTAAAAGGAGCGCGTAGAACTTAAGTTGCTGTTTAACTGGACAACTGTTTTTGTTTTACATTTTACGGTTAGTAAGAAAAATAGGGGTCGATCTTCCTAATCATTGCTTACAATACTTATTTTATCTCATTGTAACTTTACACATTTTGTCGTTATCCGCCTAGAATTTCTCTCTCTCTCTCTCTCTCTCTCTCTCTCTCTCTCTCTCTCTCTCTCTCTCTCTCTCTCTCTCTCTCTCTCTCTCTCTCTCTTATGGAATGAAAGACCAGCAATATCGAAAATCAAGACGGGCTCTAGTTCTTCGATATGAGTGGTGGCAGTGAGTCACAGAAGCTAATGGGCCGTTTGATGTTCCCGAATATTTCTCCGATACCGATTCTGCTGCTATAAGTCTTCCCCCGCTGAAACAAATGTCGGATATGCCAGGCCGAGGGTCCCAAGTAGGGATATGTTTTCAGCTGACGGAGAGTTCATTGGTTCGCTTGCTTCCTTTACTTTTTTTCTTATTGTATTAGTATTTTTTATTATTTTTGTATTTTGATATTCTAGAAAATTCATTGGTCTTTTTTTAAAGTAAATATCTGGGTCCTTTTCTATTGGTTACATTCATCGTGTTTTTCGGAAAGTCTATTTTCCTTTAGTTTCTTCAGTTTCCAGTTTTTTTTTCAAGTGGCGTTTGTGATTTTCGCAGTTGATGAATCTGTTAGCTTTGAAAAAAAATGTTTCATTCCTCTTTTAAGCAATTTAGAGCTGACAAAGAATTAGTGGGTATTCTATTTATCCGTATTTTTTAATATAATGCTACTTCCCTCTCGACGAGATATTTTGTCTTTCTTATGTTTTTACCTTACGAAGAATGGTTTAGTTCTGTTACGCAATTGGCTTTTCATTCTTCAGTTTTCTTCGAAAGGGGCACTGCCGTCAGTGCACCTGACGCCGTACATTGTAGGCATTACTAAAGCGTTCAGTGTCCTAGCAACCCTGAGTTGCACCCACTTTATAGCCTTTCACTTTACCTCCGTTCCCACTTCCTTCCATCTCGCTGTCCAACCTCTTCTAGCTTTCAACTTCAGTTTCACCCCAGTGCTGAATGGCCTCCCGGACCCAGTGCTGGGTCTTATGGGCCAAATTCTGTACATCTATCCGTTCAATCTTCATTTTTTTTTTTTTTTAAATTTTCGGTGGTAATGAACGTGATCTTCTTAAGTTTAAGATTTACTTAAGTTTTATTCCAACACAAAGTTTTATAGCTATAGGATAGACATTCTATTTTTCTGTGTTCTTCCTCCATTTACTTATTGTTGCATTTTTAAAGAAATGGTATATCTACCGTTTTTAAAGGTTGTTTCTTTCATTTGGACCTCTTTTGTTTTTACCAAGTTTATTTTATGTAATTTTGTTTTATTCGTTACTGACGCGATGATAATGCAGTTTTGTAATGGCCATAAAAGATCAATACATTTTTAGTAATTATATATATATATATATATATATATATATATATATATATATATATATATATATATATATATATATATATATATATATATATATATATATATATATATATATATATATATATATATAGGTAGGCAGTAGGTTGGCCTGGGCACCAGCCATCCGTTGAGATACTACCCCTATAGAGTTATGGGGTCCTTTCACTGACCAGACAGTACTCCAGTGGATCCTTCTCTCTGGTTACGGTTCCCTTTCCCCTTGCCTACACATTCACCGAATAGTTTGGCCTATTCTTTACCGATCCTCCTCTGTCCTCATACACCTGACAATACTGAGATTACCAAACAATTCCTCTTCACCCAAGGGGTTAACTACTGCACTGTAATTGTTCAGTGGCTACTTTCCTCTTGGTAAAGGTAGAAGAGAGACTAGCTATGATAAGCAGGTCTTCTAGGAGAAGGACACTCCAAAATCAAACCATTTTTCCCTAGTCTTGGGTAGTGCCATAGCCTCTGTACCATGGTCTTCAGCTGTCTTGGGTTAGAGTTTTCTTGCTTGAGGGTACACTCGGGCACACTATTCTATCAAATTTCTCGTCCTCTTGTTTTGTTAAAGATTTTTATAGTTTATATAGGAGATATTTATTTTAATGTTGTTACTGTTCTTAGAATATTTTATTTTTCCTTGTTTCCTTTCCTCAATGGGCTATTTTCCCTGTTGGGGCCTCTGGTCTTATAGCATTCTGCTTTTCCAACTAGGGTTGTAGCTTAGCAAGTAATAATGATAATGCTCTCTCTCTCTCTCTCTCTCTCTCTCTCTCTCTCTCTCTCTCTCTCTCTCTCTCTCTCTCTCTCTCTCTCTCTATATATATATATATATATATATATATATTTATATATATGTATACATATTTATGTATATGTATATATATATATATATATATATATATATATATATATATATATATATATATATAATATATATATATATATATATATAGTGTGTGTGTATAAGTACTGTATATATCTATAAATGTACACTTTGAGTACACACACAACACCAGACAGCTTTAACTGACAGAGATTGGTCTACAGAAGATACGACACATGTCAGTGTCATAGTCATTCTTTAACTACTAAATTGAGTTACCTGTACAGTAAAACTTCCACTACATTAGTCTCCTTATTACATACGCTACACAAAAGACATCAGCGGTATATCGAATCGCCCGCAAACGCTGTGGCCTTCACACACACACACACACACACCCATGATTGTGTTGATTGCTAAATAAAGAGGAATAGTTGAATTAGTATAAATCAATAAAGTGCATAGTAATGCGGTTTTGAGAATCTAAAGGATGAGAAATAAGGAAATGCGTAGTTTTTAAAATATTAGGTTATGAATAGGTTTGATTTGATCATGTCAAGGATTGGATGACAATCGGTTGGTGAAAATAAAGTATAATCTAGTAGTGGTAATGATTTGAGAAAAGGAGGACTAAAAGACTTCGATAAATACTGTGGAAGACGTATTGGAAAATTTAGGGGTGAATTGTGCATTACTGGTGGGGGTTTTCGACGTGATGCTCATGCTTTTAAGCTTTATCCACAATGTTTCCTTACATAAAGGTTTCATACAATTTTAATTAGGAACATGTCATTAGGATTGTTTTATTCTTGTTATCATACTTTTTAACAAATGATCTTATCAGGATTGAATATCATTCTGGGCTCGTTGCTTTTGCCTATGTTAAAAAGCCTCTTTGCTGATGAACTTAATTACCTTGGGCTAAGCCAGCTTTGTCTTTACCGATACTCTATTATAACACTGAGGATTTTGTTGCAGTTACTTGATTGATGGTTCAGTGTACTGGAAAATGTCATGGATATCAGTTGGGAAGCTATTCTTGATATCTTTAATGCTGTGCTATGTTACTCTCTCTTCAGTTTTCTGGTATATGTCCGTATTCATGTTCCGTGAGGCATTTTGTTGTGTTTATAGGGATCGAATTAGTGCGACCTTAGTTTCACCTGTGGAATCTTCTACTCTTTGGCCTGTAATTCCTGTATGGTCAAAGAAACAGGACAGTCATTACTTAAGGAAATTATTCTAAAAAGAGTATGATTTTCTCTCCTGTTTGTCATTTTACAATGCATATCGCAGGTCTAGGTTACTTTACTCTTTGCGTATAATACGTAATTTGAGAGAGGTTCGTATCTTTGTTTTGCATATTCTGTTATAATACAGTTTAATTGCAGAGTAGTGTCGTAAATTTTTAAATGTTTATAGGTATTTAAAATCTGATAACTTTACTGAACATTGATTAGCGAGAGGTGTGTGGTAATCAGTTTTTTTTTTTTTTCTTATTATATTCTTGACCGGCGGGGTCTTGGGAAAACATCAGCAATTTCCCCTCGTTCTGCTCTGTTCATCCGAAAAGGACGCTCCATTTCTGTAAGATCTTTCTGTCAACACCCTTGACGATTTTCAGCAGCCTGACGTACTCTAAAACCTGCCACCTCCTCACCCTAACGAACATCGTTCTTCCTCTTCGTTCATCTGACTGGTTATCCCTCCCGCTTTGACCAATGAGGATCTAGAGGACCTTATTTGCACCTTTCGCTCTGCAGCAGTGGTCCGTATTTGTTGCAATTCCTTTAGCCGTGCCTTCGGGTGACAATAACGTTCCGAGTCTGTGTCGATGACTGGCCTTTATTCTCCAATCTTTCTAATGCCGTCTTCCACTTGCCTTTGATGGCTGCGACGAAGCAGCCGATGAAGCTCTTGTCTTTATAAGATATTCATTAGCGGACGTTTCTCGATTGCGACAATGTTTGTGAATGAATATGTGGGAATACTTTTGTTATATATGTACATTACTGTTTATACATAATATATACATGTGTGATTTTATATGTATATATATATATATTTATATATATATATATATATATATATATATATATATATATATATATATATATATATATATGTGTGTGTGTGTGTGTGTGTGTGTGTGCGTATGTGATATATATATATATATGAGGGTGTATATATATATATATATATATATATATATATATATATATATATATATATATATATAGTTGTGTAAGTGTGTTTACATATCCCTTAGTATGTTGCAGACGCAAAAAAATTTTATATGCTGGTTTGGTGTGTTTGATTAAATTTATATCCAAATTCAAAACTTCTCCTAATTTGTGGTTTTAAGTAATGTGGTAATGGATTTAGCGATGGACTTCATATTCGTATTTCTCTTCTTTTCCCATGACTTTTTACAGCACAAGTTTAAGTGAAGGTTCTAAAATTTGAATTATAGAATTTTTTATAGGTAGTCATAATAAACATTCCAACATTATGCTAACTGTAATCATCTTCAGATGGAAACTGTAATAACTGCCTGAGTGCTCTGGTATTGCTTACTTTATTAGAAAACTGAGAATATGAACGAACGCATAGTATTAAAAGATCCTGGTGTTTTACACCAGACTTGTCATTAAATCGTAGGTTGTCACTTTTACAGAGCATTCCGATTATTATTTCACATTGCGCAGTACATTATTGTCTTGTAGTTCCTATAAATTAATGAATGGAAAATTCAGTCAACTATTTTTTTATAAAATTACACGTCTAGATATAAGACTTCTAAAACTAGCAAGTTGGAAATCCCCCTCTCCAATATGTGTAAAGCTGTGACAGTAACCTCTTTATCTTATATTCACTTTGTTTCCAATGATAGAAAAGCTCTTCCTTTTCCCCTATATCGTTCACACCATACTGCAATGTAATTGTTCCAGTGGCTACTTTCCTCTTATTAAGGGTAGAAGAGACTCTAGCTTTGGGTAAGCAACTCTTCTAGGAGGACACTCTAAAATCAAACCATTGTTCTCTAGTCTTGGGTAGTGTCATAGCCTCTCTACTATTGTCTTCCGGTGTCTTAGGTTAGAGTTCTCTTGCTTGAGGGTACACTCGGGCTTGGTATACAATCTTGTTTCTCTTCCTCTTGTTTAATGAAGTTTTTTATAGTTTATATATGAAAGATCCAATTTAATGTTGTTGCTGGTCTTGAAATATTTTATTTTGATTGTAGTTTATTTTATTTCCTTGTGTCCTTTCTTCACTGGGCTGTTTTCCCTGTTGGAGCCCCTGGGCTTATAGCATCCTGCTTTTCCAACTAGGGTTGTAGCTTAGCTTGTAATATCGATAATAGAAATAATACGTTGCTAATCTTTATGTCCCCCATAACTTTTAAGTAGAGTAATCAACTGCCTGGACATTTAAGATCTTGTTTGTTACATTAATCCTTATATAGAACTTTGTAGCTCTGCGAGGCCACATCCGCAAATGGAGCTTTTGTTTCTAAAGATGTTTGTTTTTCGTCTGATACTCCAAGGATCTTGTCTTCTGGGTCTGTGGATTACTAGACCTGATGATTGGAGATTAAATATCCATGGTAACAAACCAGATGTAGTCGTTAAATGATATTGGTAGATATAGAAGGAAGTATCAGCTGGTAGAGAAATTTTGTGCTTCGTGAAACCAGAAAGATTAAACGTTAAAGATCCGTTTTTGTACAACGGAATCTACTTTAAATGTTCATCATTTGTAAATATAAAACCAGTTTTCAAATGATGAAATAGTACTTTGCGTGTTTTCATAATAGTTTAATTCTATATGATGATGATCGCTACAGTGAAGAGGATTGGTGTTTTATGACAGAGATGAAGCTAGTGAACACTTCATGAAATGGGTTATATTAGCTTTCAAATGACTACTGGGATTTCGAATAGCATTAGAATTTTACAATTTTATTAAAAGACCCTAACATTTCCTTTGTATGAGGTTAATTCATTGATATGAGATTTGCAACGTCACACCAGCATTTTCTGTTGTAGGATACCTGGGATTGACTTCCGTCCTAACATCATTTCAATGCTATATCTGTAAAGTACTTAAGTTGAAGCCTTTGAATATTTTTATGAATGTATATATATATATATATATATATATATATATATATATATATATATATATATAATGTATATAAACATATTTATTATATAATAAATGCATTGCATTTATACATACATATATATATATATGCATATATATATATCTATATATATCTATGTATATATATATATATATATATATATATATATATATATATATATATTTATATATATATATCTATATATATCTTTATCTTCATCTTCATCCGGCAGTATTAATCCCACTGTATTACAGGGTCGGCCGGTCGATTCAACTTTTTACATTTATTTCTATTCCTTGCATCTTCCCGCAGTCCCACCACATCCATCCATCAGATCTGCTGACGCCCCTCACTCCCACCTCCCTATGACTGGTTTGTTCTTAGCTCTTTTGATTGGTTCTACTTCCTCTCTTATTATTACATGGCCATAGTATCTCAAATG
>NC_090727.1:144344637-144347137 GCF_036898095.1 Palaemon carinicauda | reverse complement strand
AAAACACACACACTTAAGCCGTGTATAAGTAAATTCGTTTATTTAGGTAGACGCACAAGAGGCTATTATTTTCAACATGTCTCAAAGGAATAACGCTTTCGGTCCCGTTATTTATCGGAATTCATTACGGTGTTAGTTGAAATATATTTACATAATTTATTTTAACGTTATCCACAGTTAGAATTTGGACCTTGAGTTTTGTAAAGGTAAATTTTTTAGGTATATAAGAAAGTCGTAAATTTTTGTGCGTGCATACACTGACTATATATATATATATATATATATATATATATATATATATATATATATATATATATATATATATATATATATATATATATATATATATATATATATATATATATGTATGTATATATGAATAAATAAATGTATATGTGTAATTGGTGTCTTTAATGAAGTAGGTCATGGGGACTAATTCAGTTCGGAGCCACCCTTTCCAAGAGACAGATGCAAGATGATTTAAAACACGCATACTGTAAGGTTAACCAGATCACCTACACATTAATGAAACCTCAAGACTTGAAAATCAGCATCTTTGCTGTGGAGACTTTTTTTTATAGTTTCGTCTTAGTGTGACACGAAAGATACAACTATTTTGTTATGCCATTATGTAATTACTCAGTAATTACGTAACAAGTTACCTACATCTCGGGAGCGCTTCTCGGTCTTTAGGTTTTAATGTTAGCTTATTCGACCAATCAAGTTTACTTCAACGGGGGCTCAAATTATGTCCTTGTGGCGCTTCAGTTTATGGGTTTCGGGATGTTTGGTGTCAATTGAAAGTCGATTTATTACATGATGTTTTATGCCTTATTGTGAATGGCGTTTCATATGTTCTAAATGTATTCAGATTTGGATATGCATAGGTTCACTTCACGTGCCGTTATAGCAAGATGTCATATTGTGAATATTTACATATCGAATACGTATTTGGTATTCATTCTGTCTTATTAGTAATAGTGTTCGCCTGATGTTGTTTGAAGTATCACATATGAAAAGTGCTCGTCATACCTGCATAGATTGTTTTCGAGTTGGACACTTTGCTATCCGTGTAGACACCTCAGGATTAAGTATGTAATCGACATATGGGTGTTACCGACTAATACACACACAAACAAAGCCACTCCAACATCTAAAAACATAGCAGACATCTCACACGTCTCGATCTGTCGACCTAACCGCGCCAGGACTTCTCGATGCTGGGAGGAAGGATGCTGATGAATGGTACAACACATGAAAATAGGCTACCAGGATCTAAGCGTTGTCAGGCAGGGCAGCCCATTGGGACTACGGTCTACCCCAAAGGCAAAGCAAAGTCCTTCAAAAAGAAGGCAACCGTGCTTACCCCCATACAAATGGGAAAAAAGCACGTTAATAGAAGAAGAAGAAGAAGAATGATTTGAATAATTTCCGGTAGTTTGTAAGATGCTCATGACCTGAACTGAATAGTTGCTGGTTAGGTTCTGATTAGCGTCATTCTGAGTTGAATTGTATCAAGTCATTCTTCAAATAGTGTTTTAGTTAATGAACTGAGTAGTATATGGAGGTTTATCTTGCTAAGATCTTATAATGATCAACTCGAGTTTCGATGTCAGGATGCCAGAAAACCTCAAATCAATCAATGAATCGAGTTTCGAAACCTTGTATAACCTACGACCGATATTATATGGTGTATCACGATCTGAATTGTGTTACATATTAGTGTATCTGTCCCGATAATTATGAAGGCAATATTTAAGTAATCTTGCAAATTGCAATGTACTAATGTCAAGTATATCATGTTGACCTGAATTTTTTTGTAGGTGTTTGTGATAGTTAAATGTTAATTATCTTTAAAAAAAAAATACTAATATATATGGGGTTTGATGTAGTGGACGTAAGTTTGGTCATTAACTTCAAAACTGAATTATTTTTCAGGATGATTGAATTTGAACGATTTATACCTTCTTCCACTGATATACCATTTATAAAAACGGCATTACTATGTTTGGCAAGTAGCTTTTTCGTAAGAATACATACATACATACATACACGTTAAGACTCGCAGTCCAACAGATACTGTTGGAACTCCAACCTTCAATCAATTTGATAAGTATTTCATATAGTTCCCATACACTTTGAAAGGTCGATTTAGTATAACCATTTTCTGTCTCGTCATCATAAAAAGAACCTTTACCCACCAAAGCTACGGCCCATCACAGTCAACTAACTACCCGATGAAATGATACTCGTGCACTTTTCATTGACAGTGCACACATACACACACCGTAGTACATCTGTTTCTTCGCTATCTATTTATCTATCTCTATCTATCTTTCTATCTATCTATCTATCTATCTATCTATTTATCTATCTATCTATATATATATATATATATATATATATATATATATATATATATATATATATATATATGTATAAATGCATGTGTATATATGTATATATATATATATATATATATATATATATATATATATAT
>NC_090727.1:144302137-144339637 GCF_036898095.1 Palaemon carinicauda | reverse complement strand
GGTATAAAAAAAGTACATAAGAGACCCAAAATATTCTAGACAGTAGAATCATCCTTCATTCAACGGGCATTAATTGCTAATACTTTTTTATAGGACTCTTATCCTCAGGAAAATTTTGCTTATGTGGGAAAAGGAATACAAAGCGAGAATTGTGCAGTATTGGGCTTTCATCCCTCTTTCAGTATTATTATTATTATTATTATTATTATTATTATTATTATTAGCCAAGCTACAACCCTAGTTGGAAAAGCAAGATGCTATAAGCCCAAGGGCTCCAACAGGGAAAAATAGCCCAGTGAGGTAAGGAAACAAGGAAATAAATAAACATTATAAGTAATGAAAAATTACTCCAAATTAATCCATTTCTGAAAGGGAATGGGTATCCAAGTAGAAGTCGAATTATTCAATTTTTGTTTTGTTTTGCGCCATAATTAATTTTCTTGGATAGTGCTCGGAAGAGGATTCACCAGTGAGTAATACCTTGCAGTTTTGTATCCCTTGGGAACACGGAAAAGGAATCACAAAGTGATTGTGAATAATTTGACACGGTTCTTTATGCCTCCGATATTTGTGCTATGGGTTTATTTCCCTCAAATCTGTTCGTTTTACTAGTCGATTTGGACGGCGTTCGTGGCTTAAGGTTATCGATCCGTGAAGAGCGACTTATTTACTTATAAATCACAGTAGAGGATGAGGATAGCGAGCGGCGCTGACAAAAATACGCTGAAATGAAGTCAGTCCAAATTATTAAAGTTTTTTTATATATATTTCATGTTCGTTTTTATTTTCAAACATTTATTCGAATGTATTTCTTTCTAAACTAACCTTTATGATTTATTCTATTATGATTTATTTTACCTTGGTCATCAAGAAATTTCATATCCTTGTGTTATGGTTATGTAACGGACTACTCATTAACCCAAAAGCAATAGATAAGATAATAAACTAAAGTACGATAAGATATTAAATAAAATGACCAATTTTTATGCATTGAAGATAAGTTACATCGAAGAGGTGAACATTACATAAGCTACTATGTTTTTCTAGTTTATAGGTTTCTAGCTGTAATACGTTTCTGCAATCCATGCCAGTCTAAAGTTTCAGTTATTTTGATGAAATTGTTATGAATTATTTAGAAATTTCTTTTGTTTGTGTATATCTATGTCTAATTACCCGCCATTCTCTATAAACAACAAATATAACTAGAGAATTACGAAGTAATACCCTATCAAACCCCTTTCACTTTACACGTGTAGTTTTCCTTAATTGAAGAACTTCGTCTAAACTGGGAAACATTGTAATATCAACTCTTATTCAGATCACGCACATTTTCTGTTCTGATTTTCTGGTAATGACGATTGTCCCTTGAATTAAGTATAACACGGCCATTACATTTAACCCCGCGTCTTCTTGGAAACGCTTCAAGTTGAAGAATTAATCGAAACGGAAAATCTCGGTATCTGAAGCATCTGAAGTGGAAGCCTACAGAAGTCTCTCTCTCTCTCTCTCTCTCTCTCTCTCTCTCTCTCTCTCTCTCTCTCTCTGTCCCCCACGCTATCTCCCTTTGCAATGTTCCATCAGCTCATCCTTCTCTCGCCACCCCCCTTTCCCCCTCCCGAATCCCCTGACCCTGTCTAACAACCCCCTTCTGGGTTTGTGCTGCAATGTTATGGAAGAGTTCATGAGCGATTTAGTATACACGAGGGAGGGCTGCCACAGAAGATCAATGTCCTTGCGTTATTTAAGTTCCCCCGGCTGTTGCTGGCCTGCAACCAAACAGAAACAAGGCGGGGAAAAAGAAAGGCTAAAACAATCAACCTGTTGGAAGGTTGTCAATATAAAGGATGGAGGATTTGTGCCTGATGTAACCAGATTGGGCCCTAACTGACACGTTCAAGTGATACGGAACAAGAGCCGGACGTGAATAATCTAGCAGCCCAGTGATGCATTACCATCAAAAGGGATGAGAAGAAAAATAATACAGCACATGAGCGTACAGTAAAAGACAATGATTGGACCCCCTTCCTGTGGGAAGGGAAGAATGGTGAGGGCAGGGGACTGGCCGGAGAACCTGACTTCAACTTGACACGGAAAGTTTTTAACAAGAATGTCAAAACCGAGCATGTAGCCGTACTATCTCAGCCGGCTATGAAATTCACATGTCCTAGAGTATCATTTTCAAAAAATTTGTTTTCGACTTGAGCTTATTTATACATCCCGTGAGGGCAAGGCTCGGACATAAAACATGAGCCCAATTTGTCGCCTGAGGATTTAGAAAGCCTGGACAGAATTAGACGAATGAAATATTCTCAGGAATTTAAATTTGGCATCTCATTTAGCAGCAAATTGATGAATCAAGACGAACCCTTGACCTTGGAATCCTTTGTTGACATATTGTATGGTCAGATGTAATGATTCGTAGATGGTAGTGTTATGGTACAATTTCGTGTACAGCTGTTATGAGTTTGGAAATACAAAGTGAATTGTGCATGTTCTTTACCTTTCGTAGAAGTAAAAGTAATGGTAAGATACTGTTTGGCATTGAAACTATATAAAATCTAAACCTTACAAATGTAAGAGTATTTCTTACAATCTATGATGAATGTTGTTCGAATGAACGGTTTTTTATTATTTATTCCGATAAGTTCGTAATTTTCTATAGTTTTTTCTTCAATTGGAAGAGAGAGAGAGAGAGAGAGAGAGAGAGAGAGAGAGAGAGAGAGAGAGAGAGAGAGAGAGAGAGAGAGAGAGAGAGAGAGAGAGAGAGAGAATGGAAGTGGAAATAAGAAATTAAGAACAGAAGAGGGAATCCTCTCTCGACGGGTGGTGCCATATTTCAAGGCACCCAAAACTAATCAACGTTGTCTCATAAGTTTATATGGCATGTAGCTCCTTCTTACCCCGACTACTGCTGCCGGGGTTATTACAGCGAGCAAAAACGTTAAATGTTCTAATGATGGACTCTAGACTTTGCATCATCCTAGAAACAAAAATATTGTTTATTTTCATCATGCTAAAAAAAAAGAAAAATCATAGTTCTAAGGTTTCGTAAATTTTGACTTCGTGAATTGTATGCGTTTTCAATTTTTTTTTTTGATTGGAAATAGAAAAGTCAATTTATGGTTATCAAGGGGCAGATGTGTCTTTTTTAGAGGTTTATGTGTTGAATATTATTTGTTTTATTGATGGAATTTCGTACGTTTTAAAAATTTGATATAGTTTTATGCACCTTGCCCATTACATCAAAAGGTATTTTTAAATAGTTTTTTATAAGCAATTTAAAATAGACGAACTCTATTTTCAAGTATTTCTTTAATGCATACATTTATTACTCGATAATAATTTTTTATAAAAGGGACGTCTCCTGTAGCATTTAGAAAAAGAAATGTAGGTAAAGAAAAAAATGTTTAGAGACCGACGTCGAGCCGGATCATAAACTGCAACAGAATGGAAAATTGCTCCTTTTCTGTCCCCGAGAAAAAGAGGCAATACTTGAGCTCCACCGGGAATGGAACTTTCCTTGTCGTTTAAATATTTGAAACGAGCTTCCATTGCCGAAAAACCTCCAACCATTTTTAAAGGAGCGAAGAAGCGATTTCCTTAAGAAATGCGCGCCTTTTCGATTTAATTTTGAGTTTCAGCCCTTAGCTTATGATATTAATTGTACAAGATTATATTTTATGAACAATTAAGTCTAGTAAAGAATTACATGGTACAACTTTTTTTTTTTTTTGTGTGTGTAATTTTAAAGTTTCATCATCATCTCCTCCTACGCCTATTGATGCAAAGGGCCTCGGTTAGATTTCGCAAGTAGTCTCTATCTTGTGCTTTTAAATCAATATTTCTCCATTCATCTTCTCCTATTTCATGCTTCATAGTCCTCAGTCATGTAGGCCTGAGTCTTCCAACTCTTTTAGTGCTTTGTGGAGCCCACTTAAAAGTTTGGTGACCGATGTTTATAAACTTTTATATTGTTTTGTGTGTTTAAAAAATGTTTTTCAGAAAAAAACAACAAATAGTCGGTACCACATTCATCCTGTAATCGGTGAATCTTTGTGCACTAAAACTTACTCTTAATTATCGCCTTCATACAGCTATATTTAAGCCTCATCAGTAGCTCATCGAACCACCGACAGACTGCACATTCCCGTTTCATTTTTTTTACAGTCATTCTTGGTGTCGATCCTTTTCAGTTTAGACATATGTACGTTTACACAACACACATACACACATTCATATGTATGTACTGTATATATATGTATATATATTTATTTTATATGTATGTGTATACATTAATATATATACACATATATATATACACACACACACATATATATATATATATATATATATATATATATATATATATATTCATATATACATACACACTTATATTTATTTATATTTATCCTTTATATAAATTTTTACACATCTATCTCTCTAACTATCTTTCTACATACATACCGTTACAGTATATATATATATATATATATATATATATATATATATATATATATATATATATATATATATATATATATATATATATATACACATATATATATATATATATATATATATATATATATATATATATATATATATGTATATATATATGCATATTATATATATATACGTATATATAGATACATTAATTGATACATAGGTAAATACATTGATTGATAGGTAGGTACAATGTGACCAAATGAGCTAACAAGAGGTTTTAAGCCTCTCTCTCTCTCTCTCTCTCTCTCTCTCTCTCTCTCTCTCTCTCTCTCTCTCTCTCTCTCTCTCTCTCTCTCTAAGTTTTTCCATCTCTCTGCCATACAAAACTCCGGTTCCAGTCTAAACTATTTTGTTTTGAGTTCGGTTTAAGAGAGATACCACCTCGTATATCAAGATAGAAGTGTCTGTCGTGGTCTTTTATAGTAAAACTGTTTCATAAACCAGAAGGTGTCTCAAGGAAAAAGTGTTGCTTGTTCTCTAAAAGTTTTGTATCGATAGGTATCCGATCTTTGTCTGGATAAACTTGTGATTAGATAGTTTTCTTTTATTCTTCGGGTACTATATACTTCTATGGTGAGATATTTCTTTCACTTTTCGTGATCTTTTTATCATAGACGCCGATATTTCAGGTAACGGATTTCATTCCTTATCCGTTAGAGGATTTACGAATGTCATCGAAATTGTGTTGAGTCTTTACTGACTGCATTTAGAATTTGTTTGATTGTCATTCAAGTTACATACGCGCATTATGTAAAAAATTATGTTTAATAATCTTCGACAACACTTGAAGGTTTTAAAGGGTGCTCGTGAATGGCAGTGGCAAGGGACAGTGACATTGCCCTATTGAGCAGGACAATGCTCTAGAGACTGATCATATATACATATGATCAGAGCCCAAGCCCCCTCTCCACCCAAGCTAGGACCAATGAGGGCCAGGCAATGGCGGCTGATGACTAAGCAGATAGACCTCTATGCTCCCCCAAGCCACCCCATCCTTAGCTCAAAAGTCTGGTGAGGTTACAGCGACCAAAGAAACTAAGGAGTTTGAGCGGGACTCGAACCGCAGTCTAGCGTTCACCAGTCAAGAAAGTTACCACAACGGCCACCACAACCTTAGCACTTCTTATATCATCTTAGACTTATTTGTGATGCTCTGCAAACGTTATTTTTAAAGCCTTTCGTCTCTCTCCCAATACTATCATTGTGAAGAAATTATCAGCTGTAAAGTATTGTTCTTGAACTCGTAATACTTTATTATTAAATATGAATTGTATCGTTACTGCTGATGAATTCCAAAATTCAGTTATTTACTTTAATTTTCATGTTAACTTAGAATATAAGGCATAGGAAACTAGAAACTATTTTTCCGACTCCGTTAATGATAATTGAAAATTATATGAAATTAAGTAGCTTGGGGGATTGAATAGAAAGCGTGTTTTATATTTTCTAAACCTAGTGGAATTAGTTTGCATGGAAGATCACGTGCATGTTACAAGATGTATTATAAAGGGAAATAAAAATAATGTTCTTAATGAAAAAATATATAAATTGAAAAATTCAGAAAAAATGCAGCTTCAGTCATTTAAGTAATAAATAATTAAAACAACGTGGCTCTTAGCTAAATGACAAAACGTTTTGCAACACCCATTTGGTTTTTTTTTATTTTAGCGTGCATTTATGAAACTCACTTAAGGTATTTTTTTATGAACATGGACAACGTCGTAACATTATGTTTCCTGAAATTGTATATTGCTCGGTATTTGATGATTATTGCAACATGACTAGCAGTGGTATACGTGTTATCCATTCTTTTGTACTTACAGTTGGCTATGATTTTGTTATGATAAATAAATAAATAAATAAATAAACATGTCCAGAAACCATCTTGATGAGCGATTCATGTAATTTGGGTGATTTTAAATCAAGAGATATTTTTGTTGCACTCAAATCCTTATTACATTTTCTTAGGCTGTGGCCTCCGCAATTATATTGTTGATGTTATTTATGATATTGGATCTTGGAATAATTCCAGACGCTAACTTCCCGTTATCAAGAGAAATATTCTTCTAGGGTAGTGGTAAAGATAAGAATTAAAATTTCGCAAATAAATGGTCATTTGTCAAACCTACTTTGTTCTCTAAGAGTAATAAGAGTAAAATGAAATTCATTGTTATGCAATTGCGATAAAAATGGAATGACTTTTATTGTTATGCATGTAGAATAGCAGTAACAGGCATTTTCTTATTGAATTGCAATAACAGAAGCGTGCACTTGATTGTAATACAAGCGTAAAAATTGTAACAGGAATTTTATTGTTATACAAGTGTATTAAAAGTAGCATGCACTTGATTGTTGTGCAAGTGCAATAACAGTAGCAGGAATTTGATTGTTAGGCAAGTGCAATAACAATTTCAATATTATTTTTTTATGCAAGTGCATTAATAGTAGCATGAATTTGATTGTTATGCAAGTGTAATAACAGTAGCATGAATTTCATTGTAATGCAAGTGAAATAACAGTTGCAATAATGTTTTTTATGCAAGTACAATAGCAGTAGCGTGACTATATTCATGTGTAGATTAGAGTAGCATTAATTTTGTTTTCAAGTGCAATAAGAGCACCATGAACTTCATTCTCTTAAGTGAAATGCCAGCATCATGTACTTAATGATCGCCTGTGCAAAAACAGTAGCATGATATTGTTCATTAAATGCAATATAGGTAGGCTGAACTTTATTGGCTTAGTAACATGAACGTCATTGTTCCTTAAGTAAAATAGCTAGCATGAACTTTATTATTTCAAGGCCCTGGACGTTACACGGTGTTGTGGACCTCAAGTGGCTTAACAGAGATATACTTATGTTGCCCAATTAGTAATGTGAGCTTCATATGATTTACATTGCTGTAAAGCTGATGCACTCTGATCAACCGTGATATTCAGGTGCTTAATAATATTAGAGCCTTAGATTATGTTAATGACACCATAAGGTTTATGCACAAATTCTCTTCTGATCTTCAAAGGTTAAATCGAAGTTCATTTGTTGTATTGACTACTTTAGATGTTCTGTGGTACTGTAAATTATTCCTCACTGACATGACCATTAACATTGGAAGTTTTATTTTTATTTTACAGTATCGTGAAACCTTCAAGTGACTTAATATTACTATTTTCTTCAATTTGCTTTGTTGTTGGTCTGTAGATAAACCTGTCTTGTGTGGTTTAGTTTTATAATTAAAACCATATACTTGAAATATCGATAAGAAGCTGTAACTTTGCCATTGGTTCAATATTTCTTCGCTATGGTATTGAGTTTTGTTGTATAACAGTAACTGTATGATACCTTTCAAATTAATTACAGTCCTCATGTTACTGCAAAATTCAAGCACCACAAAGTAGCGAAAGGTTTTGCCTGTTACCATGCTTTCTTATATATTTATTTGATTTTTTTTTTTTGCAGTTTACACTATTAGCTTTCGATTGTTCTCAACTGTTTCTAAACGTTTGTAAATTTTAGTATTTCAGCGAATTTCATTGGTCTGTGAGATGAATTTTTCGGAAAGAAACTATCCGCATCAGCTGCAAATTATTATTTTTTTTCCTAGTCATTTTATAAAAACTAATTAAAACTGTCGTTTTCATTATGTATCATGTTTGAAATCTTTGAAAATGCGGTGTTTTATATTAATTATAGTTTGGACTTTTGTCTCTATCTACGTATGAATAATTTTTATTTCTTGTGCATAGCAATAACGATTATTTTCTGGTGATGATAGCCTGTGTTCAAACCCTAAAACTAACTTCATGCATAAAATTGGAGGAGGAGGAGGGAGTGCTTAGTATTAATTCATGTTGCATGGCTTAATCTTACTATTTGAACATTAAGCCATTTCGTCTAATAACGGATTGCTCCAGAGAGTAAGACACCACAGTAACTTTCAAATTTTTCATTCAACTCATGCTCCTCACTATCGGCTCTTTCTCGCTTTTTTACTTATAATGATAAAACTAATCATTTTGATAAAGGAAAAGTGCTTGTTAATTGGACTTTCAAAGCATGGTCTCCTGCCTAAGTCCCCTGAGATGTGCAAAAGAAACCTTCTTGCATTCTGTTTGACATATTTTGATGATACTCATGGTTTTTTTTGCACTCAAATATTAAGCTACTAATATCACTTGATAATCGGATTAACTTTACTTTGGGAATAATATAACCAAAGCGAATTGTATACGTTATGTGCAGTTACTTTAGCCAGAATTCCAACCTATGCCTTTTGAGTTTGATACAGGGATAAAAATGGTCTCATACATGGGTATTTGATATCTATATGAGTTTAGTGAGGCGAAAAATAAGAAAATAGACAGTAAAACGTAACTATGAATTGTTAGATAAGAAAGTAGGTCTTAATGGGAAAGTGATATAATTGATGTGTTCATATGATACAATTATAATTGAGGATAGTGAGGAGAAAATGCAGAAAATTGTGAAAGATACTGATATATTTTCCAAGACTGAAATGTTGAAAGTTAATGTAAACACGGGGTTATATGAAAATTTTCAAGATAGAACAGTTAATTTTAATGTAAGATTTACATGAAATATAAAATAGAAGAGGAGTTGAGGTAATTTGTTTTAAGCAAAATAATTGGCAGAGACCTGAAATATCGATAGAAACAAAGGGGATATTTTGAGGTAATTGTCCTTTGTGGAAATAAACTTTTGATATTGAGTGTGAATGAAAGTGAAACAGCAGGTAATATTAATTGCTGCGTACACAATTTTTATTATGTAAGAAGTAAATGAGAGAAAAATTTGGATATATACGGAAGTTATGAATAGGTTAGGATAGGGAAAGAAGAACGGAATGAGAAACGTTGATGCTTATATATAAGTAGTAAAATTATTAAGGATGGACCAATATGTTTTGTGAATTTCCATTGTATTATAAGAACTAAGAGCTGTAGATTAGTGTAAAGTTATTTATTCAAAATATTTTGGAGGACTATATATATATATATATATATATATATATATATATATATATATATATATATATATATATATATTATATATATATATATATATATATATATATATATATATATATATATATATATATATATATATATACACACACACACACACACATATATATATATATATATATATATATATATATATATATATATATATATATATATATATATATTTCTTACAAGCAAGTTTCAAATAGAGGTTTACAATCGTATCGATTTGCTTTAATTTTTTTTTAATTCAGGAGATATTTTAAACAGGAGATTTAAAGTGAATTTTAACCCTTGTAGCAAAATCAAATAAGTTCTGTGGAACTATATCTTTTTATCAGAATCTTGATAATGTACCATCGTGAAATTTAGCTGGCCCTGCGTTGGAAATAATTTTTGGAAATATGTAGTTTAACTGTTTACATTTTATTGACTAATGCCATTAAAAATGTTTCGCTATATATATATATATATATATATATATATATATATATATATATATATATATATATATATATATATATATATATATATATATATATATATATATATCAACTTTTAATGTGGTGATCTATATCCCACCACAGTTATATGAAAATATATATCTATTGATCACATCTTGACTGCATATTTTGTAAACGTTCAGCATCTTTGTCCCATCCATCTCTCTCTCTCTCTCTCTCTCTCTCTCTCTCTCTCTCTCTCTCTCTCTCTCTCTCTCTCTCTCTCTCTCTCTCTCTCCCCTCGCCGTGCAAGTGGTCCAAATCGTTCCATTAAGCAGACTTGTGACTCCGGATTCCGGGTCATTTTGTCCTTAATGCCTGTCGTAATGCCGTCCAGAGGAGCGCGTTTGGAGCTCGAATGTCGCTGAGACCCGTTATTTCTCAGTTTGTTTGAAGGCGAATATAATGGAAGATTTACCTCTATGAAAACCAAATCGAAATTCCAGACATTTTTTCTTTTTATGGCAATCGAATGAGGCATTCTTGGTTTGTTGAGTGACCTGTGGTGTTGCTATTATCAAATCCCATTGCGTTTGTTTTCGTTGGAAGAGTTCTCAATGAAAGTTTTCGTAATCTTCGTCCTAAAGGTAGGAAAACTGAGAGGAATGGAGCGAGAGAGAGAATGCTGTGTGTACGGGGAGGGTGTCGTTGGAGGGAAAGAGAGGGAGAGAGAAGAGTGGGGGTGGGTAAGAGCCGGAGAGACCCAAGTCTCATTCACATGCATTCTAAACATTGTCTGATGAGATTATCTGAAGCGGACGAAATTAGAGGTTTTTCCCTTCCTGTAGCATCAAGCCGTCGTCCTTATGCTCGAGATGATAGTGCCATCTGGATGTGTCCCTGTGCCGTGCAGCTTTGAAATGTTCTTTTGTACTTTGCTGCGAAGCAGGATACTATTTTAATTGGTAACTTGCGTTTGCGATCCATCATTACTTCCATTGCAAAACTGAATTAAAAACTATTAAAATTTATTAGTTATTCTAAAAATTAGTAGGAAATTTAATTGACACTGCAGTGTCTGGAAGGTTCCTGGTCTTGTCGGGAGAAGGCTTTGCTCACTTCATGCTCTGCGATGCGAGGAATAAGTGCCACTTAGATCATGCTAATGCTGTTTCCGATCCTAGCGGCACCGCTCGCTTGTTCATTACTACCAACCAACTCTTGAGTACACTTAACTAAGTGTTCGGTCATATTACAGTTGTGAATGATATTTAGTATACCTTCAGCTTTGTATGAGGCCATTAATGCGGGGGCGTATTTGTTTTTGTGTTGCGAAATACAGAATTGTTTGGGGGGATTTTTTTTTTTTACTCTTGAAAGAAGTAAACCATGTACAAGACTTCATCACTTTCCTTTTAATATCTTGCTACGAGCCTGGCGGCACATGATAAGTTTATTATTTTTGGAATTACCAAATTATGCCAATGAAATACAACGTCAACTTCATTATGTGCTCTGTATGTCCCAATGTTGTCAAGAATATTACATTAGAACATTCTTAATGAAAATGTGGAAGCCATATTTTATTTTAGGACGTTTTAAACTTTATATTCGAAAGTGGACGATTGATCGGAGCTCATGAAAAGCAATTTTATATCCGTCCTGTTTAGTCTTTTAAAAAGTATTTTAAATTTCTTTGAAATTGGCAACTGATAAATTAGTATTTTTGTCTTTTTATTTTAGTACATTTATATAACAGATTTTCTTTTGATAGTGTAATATTCTTGCTTACAAAGTTTTTTTGTGATGTTTATGGTTCTTAATTAAAGTCTGAAGCTATGTTAATTTCACTGGGAAAGGAGGATTCGAAATTAAAGTAATTCCAATTGGACATAAAGGTTGGAAATTCAATTGATTTTACTTAGCTATGATGTAAAGAAATGAAACTGAATTCATACTACTACTGTAAGGAGATTTTATATCGAATCCAGATCACTTGAATATTAGGGTTTAGAATTAGATTTATTAAATTTGATATGAAGATTAAGTATGGGACTTTCTACAGTTATTTGCTTTTTATTGGGCTTTTATGAAATAGGCATATATAATCTTTTCACCCACGCCAATCATTAGCACGTCGTCCGTGTAATTATTGATGGTCTTTGTTAATATTTCTTGACATTTATTAAATTTTAATTATGATGATGGACAAATATCATAAATTCATATCTATTCAACCAAATATTTTGAAATATATATCATTATCATTATCTCCTCGCACTGACGCAAAGGGCCTTTGGTCAGAATTTGCCAGTCGTCTCTATCTTGAACTTTAAAATCAATACCTCTCCATTCATCATCTCCTACTTCATGTTTCATAGTCCTCAGCCATGTAGACCTGGGTCTTCCAATTCTACTAATTCCTTTTGGAGCCCAATTGAAAGTTTGGTGAACTAATCTCTCTTGGGGAGTGCGAAGAGCATGCCCAAACCATATCCATCTACTCCTAATTATATATATAATTAAAATAAAAATATATGACGTTTTTCTAGAACTGCTCTTACCAATAATTTTCTTTCAGGTATTTTTTTTTTCTATCAGACTTTCCTCGTTTCTCGTGTTTATTCCTTGAATTTGATCAATTGTGGCCCAATTTTCCCTCAAAATTATCATAGTCCATGAGTATGTTGACATTAGGAACATCAGGAGCCACCATGGAACGTATTACTGGACAAACCTCTCCCATTGAGCTTTCACAAAGAATAGCCGAAAGTAGTGGATTGACATGATTCTAGTTTCATGGTTAATTATCTTGCTTATTTTAATTTATTATAAATGTTTTCTTTTTTTATATCTTCCTAAATTTTAAAATATTTTATTAATTAATTTCCAATGTTCCCCAAATGTTTTCTGTATTTTAGTGCACCATAAGGGAAAATAAATTAAAAGAATAATTCTGATTGCGAATGAAATTTTTAATATAGAACTGATGAGCATATAAAAAATCTTTCGCTAGGGGAAAGAAATTAAATTAATTGCATTGAAACGAAAGGGCTTGCATTATAAAGGTAGACTCAACTATATTGTATATAGTTATAACTCCAAGATTAGTTTTAGAGACAATTAAACGCCCAATATGTTATTGCGATAGCATACTTACTTTTATTCTACTTTAAGGGCTGTTTTCCTGGTCCTTTCACTCACGGAAAAGCCCAGTGCCCTGCGGGACCTACGAAATTTGTTTTTCGTATACAGTACATCCTTTAAGTATTCAGAAAACCCAATACCGTACTCGCGCAAATTATCAAATCCACGTTATCATAGGACTTCGAGAACAATTGAATCTTTAACTTCTTGGAAGCCTTTATATCGTCAGTCCATATGATGTCAAGTAAGAGCTTGTTATTAAACTTTGTGGCAGTATTTTTAAACCCTGTAGAACCCACAGTCAAGGGCATCTTGGATCCAATAACTTGAAACCATTCGTAAATATTCTTGTGTCGACACGATTTATTGGCTGCACGATGCGTAGCAATTCTATTCAATATTTTTGACGTCCAGTTCTGATAACTTGGCGAGTTATTGCAAATATATTAAAGTTTATTCTAGCAACCAGTGTAAATTCTGTCAGTAGAGGGGCAATCCTTTCTCAGGGTATTTATTTGGATCACCAAGGATTCTTAATTTGTCTTTCTTTCCCACCACTCGGTTTTATTTTAATTCAGTTTTGATTGTTTAAATGTCATTCATACTCTAACAATAGTAAAAACATTATTTGAATTCTATATTGTATCATTAGTGTCAGTTATGGAGAAGTAAAATTGCGGATCATCTGCAAATAGCGGGAACATTACTACATGTAATATTTTCGTTATTCCATTGTCTAGATGCGACTCAGTATGTAAATGTTTAAATGCCACTCATGAATGGCAGAGGAAAGGGACAGTGACATTGCCCTATTGAGCAGGACAATGCCTTAAAGATTGACCACCCAAACTATGACCAAGGAGACTAGGCTGATGACTCAGCAGACAGATCTATAGGCTCCCACAAACTCCCCCTCCTTAGCTCACAAGTATGGTGAGGTTGCAGCGACGAAAGAAACTTAACGAGTTTGAACAGGAGTGGAATCCCAGTCAGGGACGTTACAACATCGGGCTAATGAACTTATCTGTGTCACTCCCCTTTTTGATGGTTCATATGATGAATAAGAATTCTCGGTTCGGCCACAATAGTTTCTGTCAACCAATTAATCATATAGATACGCACTCAAGAGCTTTATCAACAATAACAACGGATCGTAAATGATTTAGCAGTAGTTCATACACAGGTGTATCAAAAGTAGCACTAAAATCAAGTAAAAATGCCACATTTGTCCTCGTGCACCATTTCTAGGTGATCATGTACAACAAAACATGCAGCTGCCTCTGTAGAATATAATTGACTGTATGCTGATTGGTTTTCAGAAAATGCTTCGAGTCTTCCCAAATGACTAACTATTTGTTAAAAAAATACGTAATCTGCTTCTTTTGACACTAATGATAGAATCTAAATAGGTCTTATGAACTTCAATTCCTGAAAATCAAGAGCACCTTTCAAAACTGGTGCAACTAAAGCCGGTTTCTAAGATTTAGGTTACTTACACTCATGAATATTGACTACCCTTGAAATTATGTCCGCAAGACTAGAAAGGGTTTCTACTCCTAATACTGAAGACATTGTCCTCAGATCAACTCTATATTTTGTTTTTTTTTGTCCCCTTAATAAGCCTGGTGATTTCATATATATATATATATATATATATATATATATATATATATATATATATATATATATATATATATATATATATATATATATATATATATACACATATACATTATATATATATATATATATATATATATATATATACACATATACATATATATATATATATATATATATATATATATATATATATATACATATATACATATGTATGTGTATATATATGTGTATATATATATACATATATATATATGTATATATATATATATATATATATATATATATATATATATATATATATATATATATATATATATATATGGTAAAATTTCGTTTGTCTTTAATGTGAGTATGGTTCAGCAACAGTCCGATTCGGAAAATCCAGCCAGGTTACTTTTTATTTTAAGGTAATTCTAGGAATTTATCAGGTAATGCTTGGTCTGGGAGCCTTTTTTCCTGTCACATTTCCTATTTGACTGTTTAAAACTCGATATAACTTATCAAACATTAGAAGTGGATATAACTTAACAAACATTATAAGTCGTTATAACTTAAAAAACATTATAAGTCGTTATAACTTAACAAACATTAGATGTCGATATGACTTAACAAACATTATAAGTCGTAATAACTTAACAAACATTAGAAGTCGATATAACTTAACAAACATTGGATGTCAGTATAATTTATTCATATTTGTTGTCATTTTTCGGAATTTGTTCTTATAGTATTCTTCCTCCTTAATAAGTTAATATATTGACACTTTACGATTTTGTATTCCATCCATACATTTTGATTTTGGCAGACTCCAATCTCTCTCTCTCTCTCTCTCTCTCTCTCTCTCTCTCTCTCTCTCTCTCTCTCTCTCTCTCTCTCTCTCTCTCTCTCTCTCTTTACTGGTTTTCCTCTTTTTCCATCGAAACTCTCAATCAAACCAAGATATCTATCCTTAACAGTTCCAGTCTTTTCCATCAATGGACACATGCTATCAATTCAGTTTTATCCAGCCTCAAGTTTAAAGTCATAAGGCAATCAATACAGAGAGCCTCTTATTAATAAGTTATTATGACCACAAGGACTGTCCATAATATCATTGTTTTCTTTTTAACTTAATAAACCCACATGGAGAGAAATTAAATTTGTTTAATAAAACTTATTGTCTTTATTACTTTTTTCCTTAGGGTAAACAAAAAGTTATTGGCTTATGCACTGGAGAAATGGTGCACTAATTTCTTCTCCACACTAATATCCGATACACTGTTATTCATTCCATCACTTAAAGATAAGTGCAACGTACGCCCAGTTAAAACTGTTGCACAATCAACATTATTAACCAGTTGATATGATTCCAGTAGTTCACCAAAGGCAACCACATTACAATTTGATGCGATGCCCATTCAAAGATCACGACAAATGCTTCCATAAAAACATTTAAATTTGTTCTCGGAAGTTTGTAAGCTGCCACAATAAATATCTATATCTATATATATATATATATATATATATATATATATATATATATATATATATATATATATATATATATATATATATATATATTATTTTGGTCTTTGCAAATTATTTCAATGTATTCAGGAGTTGTTACAGTAGTTCTCTTTTCTATCTTTGAAAATGAAAACTTGAACTCCCTCCTACTTTCCCCTTTTTCGGAATATGAAAGAAAGCATTTCTATTGGGTGTTATTTCAGCTATACTAGCAGTGTCAGGATCATTAAACCCTATCTCAGCAATTTTTTTTTTTTTTTTTTTTTTTTTTTTGCATTTATCTACTCCATGATTTCATTTCTAACAGATTGAATATTTAAATATCCGCTGTTTTTCACGTCCTTACTATCCACGATTCGGTTTCTCCGCTAGTCTCCGTAAGCCCATACCCAAAACTTTGCAGTATCACGAATTCCCCATATGGTTGTGTTTTAACGTATTACAATTTATACATGTTACTTCATTAGAGTTTTATTCCTTGTGGATATGACCCTTGCCCATTTTTCAGATTAATCGCCAATCTTAAACTTGACCTTTTCAAGATGTCTATATCTTTGGCAGTGAAAGTAGGTGATTGCTTTGTACTCTTCTATAGCACATAGGTTGTAGGTGCCACATCGTAACATAATTTTGCTTCCCTTTCATGAATAGCCTTACGAATTTCTGGCTCGCATCTCAGCATGAAGTGGTCAGTCCCACCCGACGCAAGTTTCTTTTAATAAGTATTATTTCCTTGACATTTTGAATTGATTCTTAATTAAAACTTATGCTTTATTACAAATCGTTAATTTTGTATTTAGTTTTCCCATCTTTCTCATTTCAGTCTCAGCAACCATGCTCTTATATTATTGACCACCTCGTCTTTTATCCTGTCATCTGCGAAATCTACACTTCTAATTGAAGTTGATTTATATTCTTGGGTGCTTGTTCAATCACAGTTTAACATAGATTTTAGCTGATGTTTGTGTGAATTTCATTACTAATAGATTCTTTTCTTTAACATTGTCGGCGTAAGTAATTTTTTTTTTTTTTTTTTGATCTGTCAACGTTTGTATTATCTTAATTCATTAAAAACTTTTTGCTAGATTATCAACTTTTTGTGCAAAAGGATCTACTTTTGGCATGACAGTTACGGTGTCCAAATCGGAGTTCTTTGACGATAAAAGAGCAGATTTAATTAGAAACTATGAGAATGTTAATTTGCATTAGATTTTTTAATATTAGTAATTATACGAAACTGGGATGCTAGTTGATAATGGGAATGTTGAAATGCTGTGTTGACATAAGATACCAGTATCCCATTGGTTTTGAATAAGAGAAACAAACAGTAAAATTAGATATATTTAGCCCAGAGGATATCAGGTATATCCAAACGAAATAAAGATAATCATGAGCCTTATTGTTCCGGTGGAGATATGTCATCACCTAAAAATTCTCTTATACGAAAAGAATATTTACTTATATCTTCCATGAGATTTTGATGGAAAAGAGTTTGTTTAAAAAAATAGTTTAATCTAGTAAATTATATGTTAAAGCAATTGATAAGTTATTTAAGGGAAAGGTTTTTATTTCTGTAGTTATAAAAGCTGTTAGTATCATTTTTAGGTATAGCATTCTTCTTAAAATTATCAATTCGTCACTTTTCCTTTTTATTTTTTTTATTCCTCTGAAAAAAATTACGTTACGGTGGGGGAAAAGATTATTTGTTTAATAACAACTTACTAGGTAGATGACCAGTGACAATATTTAGAAGCAGTTGGGAAAATTTAAGAATTTAAAAATCATCTTTGTTTGAAAATTGCCGACTATTTAGTTTGTGCTAAAGCGTGGGGAATTCTGCAAATTTAGATTTTCAATTATATCCTATGCAGAGGGCAGCAAAATATAAAACTTTTATTAAAACAGTACATGGCTAGTGAATCTCCCCTCCACGTTTATGCAGTTTTTAGCCATTGCTGTGAAATATTGATTACCTTAAGGTAGGAAGACACAATGTCACCCTCTTTATTTGCATTAGTAATGGATGGGTTATAAGGAGAGTTGAAGTGATGGAAGGGGGAGACTAGACGCTTTCTAAATGATGGCCAAGACTGTATACCTAGAGAACAATCCAAATTTAAATTGATGAAGATCTAAGATTTTCAGATGAAAGTCACCATACATAGATGTTTATGTGTTGGAAATGATAGAATTACTTCTATGTTTAATGGGGTATGTTGCATTAGTATTGTGCTGTAAAGAAATTTTAAGGAACTCGGGAATTAATGTAGTTATTTTATTGGTATCTGAATGAAGCTGCTCAGTAAAATGAGTTCTAAAGTAATTTTAAGTTAAATAAAACGTGGAAAGCATAGTGATGTTAAAAGTGGCATTAGAAGGTGATTGAGGAGCACAAGTATAGTAAAATGTGATCAGATATCTGATGTTTAGAATGTTACAATTATGCCTTAAACTATATTGGGTATACAAAATGATTAGCCGAAGGAACCTGTAATTGACATGAAAAATCTGAAGAAGACGGCAAGAGATGGCAAGCATCGAACACCTGACATATAAAAATAAAGATATTAAAGTATAGCTTATTTTCAGACATGTAAGCAATTTGCAGTTTTACAAAGTTATTTGAGTAATGTTAGAAAAAATGAAAAAAGCTATTCTATTGACTTTATTGGCCTCTAGAGATATTGCCTATTTTTTCAATTTCTAGAAGTATGATTTGGAGATAGTTGATGAGTTTATTGTAACCTGTAATTTGACGAGAATACTTAGACATTAGTGATTTATTCGGTGTAAAATTGAATCGATAACTGAGTATATGTATCTATAGGTTTTAGATATTGCCATGAATGAAATAGATAATTCAGTAAAAAAATTGGAGACAGATTTAAAGGTTTTGGTTATGAAAAGATTTCGTAATAGGATTATGGGGTGGATGGTAATGGTGATGCTCTCTATTTATTTAGTGATATTTTGTGATGAGGAAAAGGTGCCGCAGGGACAGGTAAACAGATTTTAAATTTTCTGTTAAAGGAGAAAGTTGAAAGTAAATTTCTCTAAAATTATGTAAAGTAATGCCGTTCAATAGGAGTTAATAGGCCGTGGGGCATGCTGACAAAAGATGCCTAAATAATGAGTTTGATTGACCTTCCTCGCAACTACCTGAAAACACTTGTTCTAATGAAATTTTGGGGTGCTCTTTCCAAAAATGCAATGTTCTCCTCTGTAAAGTTGCACATTAACCCACTACAGGCGAAATACATTAACCTATGAAATTCACATTTTCTCCACTGGGAGGAATGTTTTTTTCGCAATTTCTGTCCATGGTTTACCAAAAAGGATATCTTAAAAGAAAGACTATGATATTAAGATAAGTATACAATTATATAGACATTTTATTTTTTTACAAATTACATTATATAGTTTTAAAAAATGAGTCTTCTTCTCTATCAGGGAATATGCCTAATGCTGATACAGTTTCCTTTTGTGCTAGATAAAAAGTGTTTTTTTTTTTTTTTTTTTTTTCATTTAAAGTAACTTTTTGTAAAAGAAATTTTTCTAAAAATCAAAATTGTTAGTAATGTCAGTTTCAGTCCATGCTCATGCTCAACCTCAAGCTAAAAATCGTGCCTGATTATAATCATTTTCAACCAACTCATAGCTCGCCTTCCTCGTTAATGTCATCATCACAATCGGTGTCTTGTATCAGGCTATCTTCATCAGTTGATGTATTCTCACAGTTTGTGCAGTGGCACAAATCTGAGCATTTCAGGTTGTTTGCACGGCAAGAACAGTTCCCTTGATTACATCCTGATTTCCGGCAGGAACAAGAAATACTTTTCAGAATTGACTCCGGTGCAATTGGCAAAGTGTTCCACACTATTTTCAAACAGTTCTGTTCCATTTTCCATCCATTTCCTACAGGATTTGGAGCTTCCATTTTTGTCTGAAGACAACGTCTATGTATTGCAGCTTGGTAGTTGGCCCGTTTAATGTGATTCTCCAATGAGTCAAGATTTGGTGGCAGTGCAGTGTCTGTCCTGTAACAAAAGCGGAATATCTCGTACCTCGCTTCATTCACAGAAACAGGACTTTTATAGATATTTTTGACTAAAGAAAATTCCTTATTAACTTTCCTATTTTTTTTAAGTTGCATTAATTTTCCATTTTTTTTTCAAAATGTTTTGAAAGCATACTTTAGGAAAGACTCTCATTTTAATATATTCTTTCTAATAATGCACTATTAAGAGTTGGAAGACCCAGGCCTACATGGCTCAGGAATATGAAGCGGGAAGTAGGAGATGATGAATGGAGAAGTATTGATTTAAAAGCTCGAGATAAGAGACGACTGGCGAAATCTAAACGAGCCCCTTTACGTCTATAGGCGTAGGAGGAGAGACTTGGAAAGACTTTTGAAGACTTTGAAGTAATAAACATTACTTTGTGGTACGTAGAACACTACCAATTTGCTAGTAGCAAATAAAGTGTCTCAGATATTACCTAGTGACTCACTGGCGCTCATACCAGACTCCCAAAGTCTGATGTTACTTTGCCTGGCTCTCCTTGGTCCTAGCTTGGGTGCTGATCATATGTATATATAGTCAGTCTCTAGGGCATTGTAATACTCCATAGGGGAATGTCCCTGTCCCTTGCCTCTGCTATTCATGAACGGCCTTTAAAACCTCTAAAATCTTAGATTTAAAATGACACAATGTCTTAACTTTACAGACCAGGATACCAACTGGAATGCAGTCCTTGAAATGATAGTTATGACGGTAGAAATAAAGTAATCGTATTATTACCGAAAAAGGGCAATTGCTCTCAGGCAGGACATATCGTAGAAATGATTACTTGTTTGAAGTGGTCCCTCTAGCGCAAGAACAAACAGCCACACACAAATACACACTATCTACCTATGTATCTATCTATCTATCTATATATATATATATAATATATATATATATATATATATATATATATATGTATATATATATATATATATATATATATATATATATATATATATATATATATATATATATATATATATATATGCAATATTGATCAACAAAACTGGGTTACGAACCTTTTTAACCAACACTACAGCAAAATACCAGGAACGGAAAAGAATTTGATGTCTTGAGTTGAGATAATGTTGAGTTATGATGATGTAAAGTGGAATTGTACCTTTTAAAACACGCTATCTTCCGCATCTGAGAGAAATATGGCAACCGCGCATTAGAGATGTGGCACAGAGCGAGATTCCGTTTCTAATGCTCTTATTGGATAAGAACCTGTGCAGAGCCATCTAGTGGCAAGAAATTGAACTAAATTCTGTTGAATATAAGGAGGCCAATAATTAGTAATTACTAATTAATGTGCAAGTTATTTTTGGAGAACATTGTATTTTTTTGTAGCTAAGAACATACTGAATAACATATAAAAAAATTGGATAGTTGCAGAGTGGGTCAAATAAAAGTGAACAATATTGCTGTATGCCCCATGGCCTATAAGAAGAGGAGAAATTAACGTAGATTGGATAAGGGATTAGAGAAAGCAGTTATTTTTAAAAGTAACCAAAAATGAATAAATATAGTAAGTGATGATGATATGTGAAGGTTTTGAGTCGCAGAATTGAGGCTTTAAGGAAGATAGCAAGAGATTTTGAAAAGATAGGGGATATTCATGTAACCAAATCCTTAGATACAAGTAGAGAGTTTTGATATGTATCTCATGAGACAGATATACTATGTGCTTAGTACCTGTAGGGTTAGGAGGATTGAAAGGATCAGAAAATTTGAGGTATAGATAAAATATTAGCCTAGTTGAAAGATGGACGGGTTGCTTCGAGGTTTGTTATTAGGGGAGATAGGAGTATGGAAGATTTTTAAAATGATATATAATTTGGAAGTGTTAGTAGGAAAAAGGAGAGACCTAGAATATTGGATAGAGGGCAGGAGAGGTGTTAGAGGGGAAATATATATATATATATATATATATATATATATATATATATATATATATATATACTTATATATATATATATATATGTATACTTATATATATATATATATATATATATATATATATATATATATATATATACTTATATATATATATGTATATATATGTATACTTATATATATATATACTTATATACATATTTATATATATATATATATACATATATATGTATACTTATATATATATATATATATATATATATATATATATATATATATATATATATATATATATATATACTTATATATATACATATATATACATACATATATATACATATATATATGCATATATATACATATATATATATTATATATATGTATATATATATGATTATATATATGTATATATATGTTTATATATATACATATATATACATATATATAGATATATATATATATATATATATATATGTATATATATATGTATAATATGTATATATATATATATATATATATATATATATGTATATATATATATGTATATATATATATATATATATATATATATATGTATATATATATATATATATATATATATGTATATATATATATATATATATATATATATATATATATATATATATATATATATATATATATATATATATATATATATATATATATATATATATATGGACAGCAGTATTCCTTCTCGTGTTTTTCAAAATACCGAATCTAAACAGAATCCTGGTTCAATAATGATTGTAGACCTGCTTATTTGAAGAAACCAGACTCGCCATCTTTGGAAAAGCAGAAGATTGGATTTGTTTATGCTTGCTTCAACAGGTAGAGAAAACAATTTGAAGAAAAATAAACCTTTCCTGATACAAACCAGCACCATAAATAGTGGGTTGCACTCTTTGATGTAAACATAAGAATTCCTCTTTTTCTTAAACTTGATGGCTTTGTCACTTACTGTCCACTGGAAAGGACATGCTTTTGTCACTTATATGCGTTACAGTAATCAGGCAAATGATGAACTCAAAGGAACTCTCCTGTTTTCCTAAAGCTAAGTTTATTAGTTTAGCTTTTCGGTCCCATGAAACTAAAATTTTTAGTGGTCCTTGATGCTTATGAAGGTATTTTCCTTGGATTTTTATGAAGATAGCTGGTTTCTTAGCTGAAGTTCTATTTACGCATCATGGATAATTGGTAATATATAGTAGGTAGTGGATAGGCCAGCGCAACAACCTCAGCTTGTTATATTAATAATGATAATAATTACCCATTTGGTAAATGTGATTTTGGTAGCCGAAACCCATAACTTCCATGTTATATAAACTTTTTGAGTATCCTGACAAAACATCTAATTATGTATGGCCAGGAAGTTCGATTGATAAGCCTTGATTTTAGTGCTACCTTTAACAGTGTTACTCATGTTTTGAATCTTAAACATATGTTAGTAGGTGGCTCTTTTTTAGCATCATAATTGAGTTTTTAAGTAATTTATTGCAAAGACTAGTTGTTGATGGGCACCATACTGAATGTAGGAATGTAATATCTGGTGTTCCCTTTTGTAGTGTTCTCGGTCAATTTCTTTACATACATATATGCATGATATGGGCTCTATCTTGAAAATAAGTTTGTTGCATATGCAGATGATGCTACTCTTATTTTCATCAATTCCTTTTCGTAAATGTAGACATATGGTTGCTAAATCTCTTAATAAAGATCTAGCTAAAATAAGGGCATGGTGACAAATTGTTGGGGATAAAATTGAGCCCTACAAACCTCAAAAGTATGATTGTAAGGATGTCGAGGACAGTGACTATCAACATACAGATCTTTTCATTGGTAATGTATCTTTAACTGTATACAATTCATTTGAAATTATATGTGTTATTCTTGATTACAAATTGAAAAAGTCTTTTAAAGATCCTGCATAAAGATTTTTCATAATTCTGACCATCCTTTGCATTCAAATCTTCCTAGACTGTACCATTCTGTACGTAAGACTAGGTATGCATTTAACTGTAACAATGTTGCCTTCTCAATCATAAGGCTCAATACTACACGGTGTTTAAGGAATTTTATTCGAGCTGTGACCAAATTGAAGAATGATCTTCCTAATCTAGCAGTCGAAATAGTGGAACCTCAGAAGTTCAATTTTGTTGTAAATGCTTTTCCGTTGAACATATGGACATAAGTCTCGTTTCATAGTTTATATATCTCTTGTCTATTTAACGATGTTACTGATCGTAATACAGCTTCTATAGTTTTTATTGTTTCTCATTTACAGTTTATTCATTACAATATTTCCTTCGTAATCGGGCTGCTTTGCTTATTGGCTCCTTTGGGCTTGTAGCATTCTGCTTTTCCAATGAGGGTAGTCGCTAGGTTAGTGAATATATATATATATATATATATATATATATATATATATATATATATATATATATATATATATACATAAACACATTCATAGATACACACACGCATATATATATATATATATATATATATATATATATATATATATATATATATATATATATATATATATATAGTCTGTGTATGTATGTGTTTATTGTATATAATGTATTTAATATCCGTTTTCTATCCTAAAGTTTTGACCTTGAAGACTACGGTACCAGAAAAGTTGTCATGTCATCTGTTGTTGTATTTTAACAAGTTATCAGGAGTCACGTTGCTAGAACTACTTCCTCTTTATTTACCCTTTTGATAATTATGGCATTATTTTGTAAGTTGTTGGACTTTTGGAGGATAGTTGGGATCAGAATGCAGTCCCAGAGATTTGTAACTTGAAGTATGAACCACTCTCTCTCTCTCTCTCTCTCTCTCTCTCTCTCTCTCTCTCTCTCTCTCTCTCTCTCTCTCTCTCTCTCTCCCCCCTCTCTCTCTCTCTCTCTCTCTCTCTCTCTTAAGATATGTTTTATAATATATATATATATATATATATATATATATATATATATATATATATATATATATATATATATATATAGATAGATAGATAGATAGATAGATAGATATAATTTCTTCACGCAAATCTTCCAAAACATTAAGTGCGGTGTTTTGAACCACCTTCACCCTGCACCATTGACATCTTCTTTTAGTCCTTCATTTTAATACATCTTGCATATCATTTACCAAATCCTTTTTAGAATAGATCCTGGCTACCGCCTCCCACCTAACACTACTCTATAATCCTCGCTGTACACGAACCTTTTATTCTCCAATCTTTCCACACGACCAAACTATCACAAGACATGGATCCATCCTTTAACCTAACTAACCAATGTAACAATTTATGTACTTTTTTGTTTTACCATGTAGTCCGTATACATTTTGTTTATTCAATTCGCATTTAACTCCCGCTATTCACCTCTGCGTCCGTAATAATCAAAACATCTTCCCTCTAAATCTTATGCTTACATTTTGCTACCTTTCTTGTAGCACCTGTTCTCTGACTCGTCTATTCTATAACTCGATCTTCGAAACAAGCATATGAGTAAGATTGTAAAATTAATATAATTTTTCTTCTTTTGAATAGACTCACTAAGAGAAAAAAATGCAGGGATATGAATTATGATACAGATAAATGGGCGAATAATATTATTTGAGGCACGAGTTGTAATGAACAATGAAAGAATGAAAGTGAAGAAGTGATTTCTTTGCTTTCTTATCATTTATAAAGGATAAAGCAAATTAGCTGAAGGGGAGCTATAATTATAGAAGTTAAATGTCAATAAGCAAGAAGGAAGGATGAAATATGACCTGGTATGCGAGTTCAACATGATAAACATATTTAAAGAACACTCAACGGTTTTAAATAACTTGAGAAGTCAGATGAATAATTTAAAAGAGTTCAAGAACAATGTAAAGTTCGAAGACAAAATTCATCCTCTTTTAAATGAATAATAAACGAAAAATGAATTTAGCATCCAAGATAGAAAAAAAACCCCAGCGGGTGTTGATGAATGGGATGCTGATTGAATAGATATTAGAATAAGAGTTTTAAAAACCATAAACAATCGAAAAAGGTGCTCTATATATTCTAGAGGTTTGCGGTGTTTCGAGTTAGCGACCAATAATTCTATGGAAGTAAATATCACTGGGATAGTGAAAAGAGAAGTGTACTGAAACGGTGTTTGAAAAATCGCGATTAAAAACAGAATAAATACTAAGTAGGGGGATATGCTAATAAGGTTATAAGAATTTAAGTAAAAGGAAAACATACATTGTAAAGAACCTGAAAGAAAAGGAAGAAAAGAGCAGCCTGAGAAACGCGATGAAAACGGGAAACGAGAGAGTTGGTGGAGATATGTAAGCCAAAGGAACATCGAGGCGCACAACAGATCTAGAACGGAGGGCGACTGATAGATACAGTGAAAAGACGAGGAAATACTGACGCTAAATATTATACATGTACGAAGGGACGAAGGACAGGATACCCAGTGAATTAGGAATAGCGGCGGGAGGGGGAAAAGGAGCTGGAGGCAGGAATAGGATAATGGGCAATGAATTCATACATGGGGGGTGATTAAGTTATATGTGAGCAAGAGGCAGAAATGAGGAAACCTAGAAGCACAAACAGAGAGAGAGAGAGAGAGAGAGAGAGAGAGAGAGAGAGAGAGAGAGAGAGAGAGAGAGAGAGAGAGAGAGAGAGAGGACGATAAGAATAGACATTGGCAAATATTATTTACCTTGCAGAACTCTATTCAAAATTAAATTGCTTATTAGAATGATAGATATAAAAAAAAGAACGTAAGAAAAGAAGGGCACGGCAATATTATTATTATTATTATTATTATTATTATTATTATTATTATTATTATCATTATTAAATCTATTGATTACATAGAGGAGGTAAATGAGATGGAATCTGTCGTGTGTTTTGATATACGTCATCTGAAAGCTGTAACTTAAGTGGTTATATGTTTGGATTTTACAGAATCTAGTTTTAACCTTCAAAAATTACAGTCTTTCGAAATTAACTGGCCTTTTGCTTTAGTTTATGTGACTGAATTGTGATTACTATATAAGCTTCTCCATTTACTGCTGCCTTGTCTTTATAAAGTGTTATTGATTTTAGTGCGCGCCATATATGTATGTATATATATATATATATATATATATATATATATATATATATATATATATATATATATTTATATATGTGTGTGTGTGTGTGTGTGTGTATGTATATATATATGTATATATATATATATATATATATGTATATATATATATATATATTATGTATGTGTGTGTATTCTCTCTCTCTCTCTGTATATATATATATATATATATATATATATATATATATATATATATATATATATATATGTAAGTAAATATAGTGTGTATGTGGAGAGAGAGAGAGAGAGAGAGAGAGAGAGAGAGAGAGAGAGAGAGAGAGAGAGAGAGAGAGAGAGAGACTGGCTAAAAGTGGTTGCCAGATTATTGTTAACGGGGCAATATCTAGTAAAGGTGACTCGACGAGATACCTATAAACATGAAATATAGGTGTGCAGTATATATCATGTATGCATGTATTTAAAAACTTAGTATACTATGTTTTGTTAATCCATATAATAATGAAGTACGGAAGAATGATTAATTAATCGTTGAAATATATATGATAATATTGATGATCAAATTATTGGTAAAATATTTATTTCCTGGAGGACTTATTTTATTCAAGTTCATCGACTGTGAATATCCAATAAAGCATCATCAGTAGTTTCATGAATATTCCAGGAGTAAATCTGAGTCAGATATTATGAGATTCATATAAGTTATATGTTATTCCAATGGGTGTGTATTTCTTTAGAAAGAAAAATTAATGCATTTAGAGCTAACACGCTTCGTTTTTTATTAAAAGAATTTCGGATATTTTCTTTGATTAAAACAACTTTGAACTTGTACATACCACCAGTTTTTAAAATTTGTATCTGGCAAAAGCATCCGGGTATTTTGTTTCTTTCATTGTCCTTCGAATTATCAGATTTGAAACGTCAATTAGACCGTCGTATGGAAGACTAGCGTTCACTTATTAAGTCTTACATCAGGGTATAAATCAACCCCTTGAATAAAATCTATGGCATATATGAAATCCAATAAAAAAATATAGGGTAATAAACACACAAAATTAGCTATAATTTTGTATATATTCAATAGTACAATGTATCGAGGTTGATTATTCATTGCAATATCAAATTCAAGTATCTTGTTTTATAATTTGTTTTAAAGATTTTAGCGTTTTTATAGACATATTTAACATCGCAAATACTTCACTCATTGCCTTCTAAGTTTTGCAATGGCAACACCTACCAAAAGCTCGGCAGACAAGCCCCCAAAATCTCAGCCAAATCCCAATGCAAAGTGAAACGTCATTTGACGATGTCTTAAGATTCAGTACAAGAACTTTATGCATGATGCGCATTCCTTTGCTTGTCCGGCATCACCCGGTCTAAATATGATGATAACTGGCTTCTTCTTCATTGAATCTTTACGTAGCAATCTCTGAAGAGATGGATGCGACCATTACTTGGTGTTATACCTCGGCGTCTCTGCATGACTTTCCCTGTAGCGTCTGTTATTCATCATATAAATCGCCGCAGTATGTATCCCAAGAGCACGCGCTTTCCTTGCTTTAATGCACGCGCGTACGTGTTTTTATGTGGACTCGTGCATTTTCATGCATAGGACTTTGCGGTCGTATATGTATTTATATTATGTATGCTATATATGTATTTACCTGTGTGAGTTTGTATGCATATATATGAATTATATATGTATATATGTATATATATATATACATATATATATATATATATATATATATATATATATATATATATATATATGTATGTATATATATGTATATATATATATACATATATATATATATATGTATATATATATATATATATATATATATATATATATATATATATATATATATATATATATATATATATATATATATATATATATATATATAAAGCATTTATTTACTCATAAGACCTTGTTTTGTTTTGTTTTTCTATTCTGTATTGTTTACAATAGAGATCCATCTCTGTTTACTTTTAATATTTAAAACCTCTTTAGTGACTTTTTTCCCTTTATATTTTGTGATTTATTTTTTGCTAGACCTTTTGATTGAAATTTAGTATTACAACGAAACCGGCAGTCATCCCTAAATAAAGATGTTTTGTGTGAAGTTTGTTATAAAATTTCTATAAACACCCACTCTATATATACAGGATGTGCATACACTTTTATATATATATATATATATATATATATATATATATATATATATATATATATATATATATATATACATATATATATAAATATATATATACATATATATATATATATATATATATATATATATATATATATATATATATATATATATATATATATATATATATATAAAACATGTTAGATTTCGCCAGTCGTCTCTATCTTGAGCTTTAAAATCAATACTTCTCCATTCATCATCTTCTACTTCACGCTTTATAGTCCTCAGCCATTTAGGCCTGGGTCTTCCAACTCTTCTAGTATCTTGTGGAGCCCAGTTGAAAATTTGGTAAACTAATCTCTCTTGGGAAGTGCAAAGAGCATGACCAAACCATCTCCATCTATCCCTCACCATGATCTCATCCGCATATGGCACTCGAGTAATATCTCTTATATAGTTTAATTTCTAATCCTGTCTTGCCATTCAACTCCCAATATTCTTCTGAGAGCTTTGTTCTTAAATCTACAAAATATGTTGGGATATTATTTCATTGTCATACCACGACTCATGTCCATAAAGTAATATCTATCTCAATAAACTGATATATAACCTGAATTTTATATGTAATTTCAAGTGATTTGATTTCCAAATTTTACTTAACCTAGCCATTGTCTGATTTGTTTTTTCAATCTTTCATTAAACTCCAATTCTAAAAACCCTGTATTAGCGAGCATAGTTTATAAATATCTAATTGATGTCATCTCATTCATCCTTTCTCCTTCTAACGACATTTCATCTTCCATTGCATATTTCGTTCTCATCTTTGTCTTTCTTCTATTTAACCTGAGCCGAACGTCATGTGATTTTTCATTCATTCTGGTAAGCAAGGTTTGCAAGTCCTTCGGCGTTTTACTAATAAGGACAGCGTCATTAGCATACTCTAGTTCCACTAATTTCCTGTTACCAATCCAATCCAATCCTTCTCTGCCATCTCCAACTGTTCTGTGCATTACAAAATACATGAGGATTAACAACAGAGGTGACAACACATTCCCTTGGAGTACTCTACTGTTTACTGGAAATTTGTTTTATAAGAATCCATTAACATTGACTTTGCAATTGCTATGCTCATTTACAGACTTAATCAAAATTACGTATTTAAGAGGAACTTCATAATAAAGTAGGACTCTACACAAAATTGGCTGGTGAACACTATCAAGGGCTTTTTCATAGTCCATCAATGCCATTAAAAGGGGATTTCTATATTGAACACATTGCTGTACAACATGTCTTAAAACGAACATTTGTTCAGTACAGCTTCTACCTTTTCTAAATCCTTCTTGTTCATCTTTTCCTCTAATCTCTTTATAATGAGGATACTATATATTTTCATATATCTGAAATTATATATTTTTGGAGAATATTTTATATCAAAGTATAGAACTCTTCATCTAACTGTTTATTTATATTCTACTTGTTAATACCTTCTGTAATAAATCAACACTGTTAAGCCTTAAAGTGACACCAAAATCAGCAACCTAGTAGGGAAACTTACTTTTCACTGATCAATTAATATTGTAAAGTATGTACAAACTCGCTCAGCTTGAGGTTGCTATAGTTTTTCTCAGCAAACCGTTTCTCCTAAGGTGGTGGCTCCTGACAAAACCATCACTGCCACATCTATCGTTCATGTAGGGAATAATTTTGCACTAGACCCTATGGTCCAAAATCAAACCATTGTTCTCCAATCTTGGAAAGCGCCATAGCCTCTGTACCATGGTCTTCCACTGTCTTTGAACAGAGGTCTCTTGCATGAGGGTATACTCGGGCATACAGTTCCTTTTGTTAACTTATTTTCTTTCCTTACTGGTATATTTTCCCTGTTGTGGACCTTTTATTTTAAAGGATCTTTTTTTTTTTTTTTTTTTTTTTTTTTTTTTTTTGCAATTAGGGTTGTGGCTTGCCTGGTAAAAATAGTAATGGTAATATGGTCTCGTTATCGTGATACTTGTTTCACGAGGAAATGGGTAGAATTCGATCTTTGGGTAAGGAAACCCATTTCAATACTAACTTTGATTTTTTTATATCCATCTGTTGACCTAATCAGTGAATTAACTACCTGGTAAGTAGTCAATTGTGGTGATCCATAGTCAGACTGGCGAAGGGATGTGTCTATAAACCTCCTAAATTAATTGCTGAATTTGGGTTGGGCACCATTTTCTGGAGACATTACTTAACAAATAATGTCATACAAGAGTAATGCTTATTTATTTCTTTAAGTTAACTATCTGAAGTTTAATTAAGAATACCTGGTATGCATAAGGTGTCAGGTTAAAAGTATGCATATTGGTTATGCGCAATTATATCGAAGTGTTAATTTCCCATCTTTGCGGTGCGCTTCGACTTATGTGACAGGCTCTTCATAATCAAAAGAATGGCCATTGACAATTCGTTCCTTGTCAATCCTTCCTGTTTTGGTTTAAACTTCTTTAATGGAGATGTGTTTTAAGTGGCGAGCTAAAAGTACTCTCCTGATAGAACTACTTTTAAATGTTTATGATGTGTCTGAAAAAGATTGAATTATCTTATTCGTGTCGTAAAATGACACATATCTGTTATCTTATTTCATTTTTTTGGCCCTTGAAGGAAAAAAACCCATATTCCTGATTGGTTTATGATTCTGTGTTATGATCATTGTTATATTTGCTTTATACATGTATATTTTGTAAACTTCCAAAAACATTTTGTGTTTGCTTAAACAAAAAGTTATGCTAGTATGTTTAGCTAAATTGCTCTTGATTGTTCATTAGGGAATTATTTTGAGTTTTACTTTGAAAATTTTTTCCCTAGCTTTTATAGAAACGGGTTGTTACTTTTTCTGCAGAATTCCTATGATTATTTGACCGGAAGTTTTTATTACATTTCCGTAATTATTTTTTTTCAGTTAAAAATTAATGTTTTTCTTGTTTGCAATGTGGAAATAAAGGCTCTATAATTTTGTTGTCAGTTAAAAATTATTTTTTTCTTGTTTTCAATGTAGAAATAAAGGCTCTATAATTTAGTTAGCAGTTAAAAATGATTTTTTTTCTCATTGTGGAAATGAAGGTTCTATGAAAATAAGAGTCATGAAATAGGAGGGGAGGGTCGAGTCAATTCTTACTTATAGAAGTGGAGTATATATGGATGGCATGCGAATGGAATGGACAAATTGGAAGTTTTCGTTATAAATCATTTATGTAGTTTATGTGAATTATTGTTTGAATGGATGAAAAATGTAGTCATCAGGATGCCATAAAAATTGATATGTGGTGACACTTGAATCAGTCTGGTTAGGGGGGGGGGGAAAGTTTAGTGAAAAGCAAATTTAATTTGGTCGTAATGTGAGTAAGTAGGCGATCAAGGATAAAGTGGTTAGAGTAGTTTATTCTGAAGACTTAACATCCCGGAAACACAAGAGTGCTTGTTTGATGGAGACGAGACGTTCATTGCTTGTAGTATTTTGACATACTGTGCATAAGCCGCCAATGTAGGAACAGTATCTGAAGTGAATGATGTAGAAATTGGCTCCTTAGGTTTTCATCTTGGGGTCATAAACTAATGGGTAAATGTGACCGCGTCTGTAGGATAAAATTTATTAATATAATTCAGAATGCTTTTCTTTTTCGGACAACTCAGGGACAACATTTGCGTAGTCCAAAACAAAGGCGAATGATTAAGAAAGAAATGTTTCTTCCAAGATATATTTATTTTTCTGCTTCTTTGAACTGTCCTCTATATTTTTTATGAACATTAGTATACAATATCTCTTCAACAAGATAGTAATAGATTATATTGATAAATTCATCATGGGGCACCTATTACAATATTTGTTATTGTTTAAACCGTATAATGTACAAAAACTTTTTTTTTTTTAAGGAAATTTGTATCTGAAATCCATTGTTTTGCTAAAGATTCTAACAAAATACGTTGTCCCTGATGACTATATCTATCTATCTATCTACACACACATGCCTATATATATATATATATATATATATATATATATATATATATATATATATATATATATATATAGTATATTAAACCCTTATATGACCCACCTCTTCTCTTCCCATTATTTAAATTATATGCTGAAGTACAGGCTACTTCATCTGACCATACACACATACACACACACACACACACACATATATATATATGTAATATGTGTGTGTATTTATATATATGTATATATATGTATATATATATATATATATATATATATATATATATATATAATATATTAAACCATTATATGACCCACCTCTTGTACTCCCATTATTTAAATTATATGCAGAAATGCAGGCTACTTCATCTGACCATACACTCATACACACACACACACGTATATATATATATATATATATATATATATATATATATATATATATATATGTATATATATATGTATATATATATATATATATATACACAAACATATACATACATATATACATATATATATGTAATATGTGTGTGTATTTATATTTATATTTATATTATATATATATATATATATATATATATATATATATATATATATATATGTATATATAATATATTAAACCCTTATATGACCCACCTCTTGTACTCCCATTATTTAAATTATATGCTGAAATGCAGGCTATTTCATCTGACCATATATATATATGTATATATATATATATATATATATATATATATATTTATATATTTATGTATATATATGTATGTATATATATATATATATATATATATATATATGTAATATGTGTGTATTTATATATATATATATATATATATATATATATATATATATATAAATGTATATTTTATATATACACGTATGTATGTATGTATCTATGTATGTATGTATGTATGTATGTATGTATGTCAGTGAGAAGAGCCTCTGCTCCAGAATATGATTTCAGGAGGAAAAGAGGAAGGCTTAAATAGGTTTGATATTTTAACTCGAAAGGCAACTATGGAAAGGAACGGCCCTATTATTTATGATGAACGAGAATGCGTGAAAAAAGAGAGTGGAGTGCGGTTTCTTATTAATAAAAATCTTGCAGGTAACACAAAAAGAATTTTGTAGTCCTGGCGATAGAATTGCAGGATTAATTGTCAAACTAAATAAGTATAAACTGAAGATCATTCAAACGTATACCCCAACAACATCCCATACATTAGAAGAAATAGAAACATTTTATGAAGATCTGGAGATATCTTTGAAAAAACATAAGACATTTGTTTTGGGGGATTTCAATGCTGAAGTAGGTCAAAAGAAAAGAGGAGTATCAGCAATAGGTTAATTTAGAATAGGCATAAGGAATGACAGAGGATACGTGCTCGTAAAATTTGCTGAAAGAAGCAATCTTCAAATCATGACCACCTTCTTTTACAAAAAGGAACATAAAATAAATGGACCTGGAGAAGCCTAAATCGAGAAACGAAAAAGGAAATAGATTTTTTTTTCTCAATGAAAAAGTCAATTTAGTTGAAGATGTAATAGTGTTAAACAAGTTAAAGTTAAGCTATCATAAACTGGTGAGAAGCAAAGTTTATTTAGATCTAAGGAAAGAGATAAAATTTGATTTTAAGAAAGAAAATAACACTCCTATGATAAAAGAAAAATTGGATGAGTTTCGTTTAGGAATACAAAATAGGCACACCCAGCTACATGATGAAGTGGAATCAAATAAAGAAGAAATGAACAGCAATTTAACAAAATTCGTATTGGAATCAGCACAAGTAATAGGTAGAAGAGTTCCTAAACAAGGTCAAGGAAAACTATCAGAAAAAAAAAAAAAAACGGAAAACCTAATAAAAAAATATTGGAAATGAGGGTAAAATCCAAGAGAGATGAAATAGAATTAGCAGAACTATCCAATAAACAAACTAGAAACCCTAGACATTCGTGAAGACAATCAGTCCAAAATTGAGGAAATACTAGAGAAATGGAGAAGCATTAAATTGATGAAAAGAAGACTCGGGACAGGGTGCCAAAAGATGTTTGCTTTAAATGATGAAAATGAATATATCTACAATAGAGATGGAGTGATAGAAATTGCAGAGGATATCTATACAATGCTATACAGTAGTGATATAAGAAATAACTTCAATAGAAATATTGGAACACCTGGCCCGGTACCAAACGCAATAGCAAGGGAAGTAAAGAAAGCATTAAAAATAATGAAAAAGAGGCAAAACAACAGGAATGGATGGCTTAACAATTCATTTAATAATAGATGCAGGAGATTTCATAGTAGTAAAACTGGCTGAACTCTACACCAAATGTCTGCAAGAATGCTTTATACCTACAGCTTGGTAAAACTTTATCTTTATACTAATTCACAAAAAGGGGACACAAAAGACCTGAAGAGTTACAGCCCAATAAGTTTACTCTCCGTAATATGTAAAATATTTACAAAGATCACATTAGACCGTATAGAAAGACAGCTAGACTAATCAACCAAGAGAGTAGGGAGGATTTAGAAATGGTTATCAACAACTGACCGTATCCATGTAATTAACCAGCTAATGGAAAATCAACAGAGTATAACAAACCACTATGTATGGAATTTATAGACTATAAGAAATCTTTTGGTTCTGTCAAAACATCAGGAGTAATGAAAACTCTTCAAAACCAAATAATGTAAGAATCTTATGTTAGAACACTTGAAGATGCCTTTACAGGAAGTACAGCAATCCTAAATTACATAAAGATACTGAGAAAATTCCTAGTGAGAAAGGGATTAGGGAGACAATCTCTCCTAGAAGAAGTTTTTCCGAATTTAGATTGGAAAAATGTAAGAATTGATATCAATAGCTAATACCTTAAGAACTTAAGATTTGCAGATGGCATAGATGTGTTTAGTGAATTATGGGAGGAATTACAAAAGATGATAGAAAATTTGAATAGAGAAAGCAGAAGTGTAGGACTGAAAATTAATATAAAACTAAGATAATGTTCAATGCAAATGCAGAGAGACAACAAATAAGAGTAATGGACGAGCCTCTGGAGATTGTTAATGAACATACGTACTTAGGACAGAGAGTAAGTGTTTTCAATAGGAAAGAAGACCTAAATTAAACTGGGGATAACCATGGGATGGAGAGCATTTGGTAAACAAAATAAGATTATGAAATGTAAAAAGTCTCGTTCTTTAAAAAGAAAAGTATTTAATGAGATGGTCCTACCAGTATTAACTTATGCATCAGAAACTTTGAGCCTTACTAAAAGCCTTGGAGCATAAGGTGGTTGCAACTCAAAGAGCTATGGAAATAATAATGATGGGAATCACACCAAGAGACAGAAAAAGACCAACATGGATACGAGAGCATACTAAAGTAGAAGGTATTCTAACAACTTGCAAGAAAAAGAAATGGACATGGGCAGGACGTATGATGAAAATAACAGACAATAGATGGACATTAAGAATAATATAATGGGTTCCTAGATATTATAAAAGAGGGGAATAACATTAAGAGACAGAAAAAAAGAGCAGCATGGATACGAGAGAAAACTAAAGTAGATGATATTTTAACAAATTGTAAAAAAATGAAATGGACATGGGCAGGACATATAGTGAGAATGACAGACAATTTTGTGTATATAGTATTTCATGTCACGTTCAGCGGCATTGCCAAGCCTCCCATGATTCATTAAACACAACTATGTCATCTGCAAAACTTAAGGTGTTGAGGTATTCCTATTAATATAAATTCCTACATTCTCCCAATCTAGATTCTTACAAACTTCTCATAGGCGTGCTGTGAATAATTATAGAAAGATGGGGTCTCCCTGTCTAACTCCTTTCTTACAGCTCGGAAAAACTTTATTCTTATACTAATTCGCAAACAGGGAGACATAAAAGACTTGAAAAATAAATCCCTATTAAGTTTACTCTCCGTGACATGTAGAATTTATACAAAGATCATATTAGGTCGAATAGAAAGACACCTAGACTAGATTTAATCAACCAAGAGA
>NC_090727.1:144297137-144299637 GCF_036898095.1 Palaemon carinicauda | reverse complement strand
AAATTTTCTGTATTGTTTTCTGTATCCTCCGATTTTCTTCGCACCAAACCGGCGGATGTTAGTTTTCCATCGTCCTTAAAAATATTTTATTGTTGTAGCAGAGACGCTACCAGGTGTATTGTTTCTCAAACTGGAAGTGTTGCGGAGGAAACGGACGTAAAAATCGGCTCAGTCGGAATGAAAACACAGGTGTGTCCTTGTAACCCACAGAGAAACGCGTTTCTTTTCTGGTGTTGAGGCGAAGATAGTTTTAAAAGAAAGTTGAAACCCTGGGGAGAAAGAGAGGGAGAAAAAAAGGGGCTTGAAGTGGAAGAGACAGGGTAGAGCTATCACACTGTATTTTCATTGTTGACACAATGCTTTTGTTAGTTTTCTGCTTTTTTATGGTTGTTGTGACTGTCTCCCGTGCGAAAACAATTACTTTTTCTCAAGGCAGCGTTTCGTCTGTCTTTACTCCAGTTGTAGGAAGCTGTTATTTATTTTTAAGAGATACCTAATCTCTCTCTCTCTCTCTCTCTCTCTCTCTCTCTCTCTCTCTCTCTCTCTCTCTCTCTCTCTCTCTCTCTCTCACTACTTATTTTTCTAGAGCTTCCAAGAATTGTCATTTGATCTCCCTCTCCATCTCTCATTTTGAGTTTTTATTTGTAATTTTCATTTGTAAACCGCGCTGCAAATTCATTCTTCTAGTGCAACAGCAAGACTAGAAATTGTTGTTGTTATTCAAGTTTTTTCATCAATAACTATAAAATTACAAATATTTAATTTTGAAAAGTTACATTGGCTTAATTTTGGATGAGACTTACATCTAGATATTTGTAGATGAGTTATCCATAGTTTTGCATTAACTAAATGTCTGGCTAGTTTTGTATTATCACCAGTAAAGGACATGTACATAGTGAGTGTTTTTTTTTCGGAAGGGCGATAAGATATAAGTAAACTAAGTTAGCTTACTAATAATCACAATGTCCTATCTTGATAGAAAGGACGTCTTTGGGCAGATCTGGGTTTAGGAAAGAGATAACGAGAGCTCATGAAAATATCCGAGTGTATAGGACTTATGATTCATAACAACGGAAGTTATGGGTGGATTAGCAGAGACATAGTTTACCCAACATCCATAAACCTGTCCCTCGTAAATCCGATCGTTTGTTTAAATACATCGTGCTTTTCTCGTTAGTTTGTTTGAAGAGCAAGATCCATTTTCCTCCAATCGGTAATTGTTTATATTTTTTTTAATTCTACGTAAAGCTGAGAGCCTCAATAATGTCAAATCAATTTTAAATGAACGTTACGCTTTTTTCATCTAAAGGGTTTAAAGGCTGTTCATGAATGGCAGAGGCAAGAGACAGGGACATTGCTCTAGCTAGTAGGATAATTCCCTAGCCTAGAGAATGACCTTTTACACATATGGTCAGTGCCCAAGCCGCCTCTTTCTCCAGGCTAGGACCAGGGAAGGCCAGGCAATAACTGTTGATGACTCAGCAGGTGGAACTATAATTCACCCCCCCCCCTTAGCTCACATGGATGGTGAGGTTGCAGACACTACAAGAAACTTTCGAGCTTGATCGAAACTCGAACTCCAGTTCGGCAGAATGGTAGATAGAGCATTCACAACCCTTGTCCCTTACGGCAATTACTATGTTACTGTGCTAATTGTATTAATTTTTACCTGTAGATTTTGTGTGATGTGTATGCATTTCCTAGATTTTTAACATTTACTTTTTCTGTTTTTAACCATTGGGTGCATTCTAAAGTTTCGGAAATATTTCCCTTTATAGTTAAAATGTCAAATACCGATGAGAGCTTGAAAGATTCAGGAAATCGGCAATTCTCGTAGGATTGCCCGTTTTATGTTCTGTTTTTTTTTCTTTTGTTAAGAAGAGTAGATATTTCTTCCTTTCTTGTGTACCCTTATTTATTGAAAAGGTTGAAGGACTATTGTTTTCGTATTTTGTATAACTCTCAACCGCCCCCCGCCCCTTCCCTTCATTTATTTTTCCTTGTTTTCTTGGGGCGGAGATTTAAAAGGAAAACAGGTTGTCCTCACCCTTTGCTCATAACAGGAAAATAGTAACACCTCCATTTCATGTTTAAAATACACTACATATTTTACTCATCTCAGTATACCAACTCCCCAAAAAGTAACGTTTATATACCCAAGTGGCTTCTTTAATGGACAGTATGGCGATTAATGTTATTGTCGTCCGGTTTTCCGCTCTTGTGCGCCATTCCCTTTATCCGCTGGGATGCTGAGTGTTAATGACAGCCAGTGTTGGGATTCTTTACAGCCTCCTTGTTAGGCGATCGGTTGCCCTGGACGTGATTTTAATCGCCTTCCTACTTAGACAGAAATCCTACTTGGACTGTTTCTACCATTTTGGGAAGACTACCGCCACTGGCTGTGTATTCTGCGGCGAAGTCGTCATTTTTCATTAAAGAAGCGTTTTGAGATTACTGGACCAGCTGTTTGTTTTGATTGACAGGGTTGTTTCATTTACGT
>NC_090727.1:144279637-144292137 GCF_036898095.1 Palaemon carinicauda | reverse complement strand
AGCGAGTATTTGCTTGACCAATAACAAAGTAAATGATGAAGAGACAGAAAGCGTTCTCGTATGATTTTCATTGTTACTGCCTTATATCAGAAAAGACTAGAACAGGCATTCGGTAGACCGCATTCTTTTGTCATCGCCACTTTTGTCACTGAGAAAAGTGGTGGATATTGATCCCAAAGCACATACAGTATATCAAGAGGTTGGGCTATTGAATTATTGGCCACGATAGGGCAAAATTCCTTTTTTTTTTTTTTTTTTTTTTTTTTTTTTTTTTTTTTACCTTTTCGTGACCTTGGTCATGAATTTTGACCTAATCACTCTCAAAATGTAATCAGTTGTCCTTGGATCATGGTCAGTCATCCCACCAAATTTTATGAGATTCGGTTGAACAGTTTTTGAGGTATGGGAATCACAAACATGAAGACAGACGTACAGATAAACAAGAAAGCTGATGATGTTGTGGGTATTTGATCCCAAAACACACATATCAAAAGATAGGCAATTGAATTGTGGACATTTTGGTACTAATTTTGTCCAAATCAGATACAAATTGGCCACGATATGGCAAAAAAACATGGCTTTTGACTCAATCACTCCCAAAACCAAATCAAATTGTTCTTTGATCATGGTCAATCATCCCGCCAAATTTCATAAGACTCGGCCAAATAGTTTTGAGTTATACGAATCACATCCACATAAACAAACATACAGACAAATAAATACACAAACAAGGGTAATGCTATCACTATATCATATTGTATATCACAAGATAGGTAATTGAATTATGCACATTTTGCCCCTAGCTTAATGCAAATCAGCTAAAAATTTACCACTAAATAGCAAAAAAGACATTTTTTTATCTTTTCGTGACCTTGACCTTGAAACTAATCAAATTGTTTTTGGATTATGGCAAATCGTCCCACCAAATTTCATGAGGTTCGGTAAAATAATTTTCGAGTTTTGTTTTTAGTTTTTTACCTTTTCGGGACCTTGGCCTTGACTTTTGACCCAATCACTCCCAAAATCTAATAAAATTATCCGTGGATCATGGCCAATCATTCTACCAAATTTTATAACATTCGGTTAAATTTTTTTAGTTATGCGAATCACAAACACACACACAGACATACAAACAAACGCCTATCTAAACACCCTTCGCCGCAACGAAGTTGGCGAAGGTAAAAATGTAAAACGGTGGATAGAGGGCTTAGATATAGTAATAAAGTAAGTGATATGTTTGTTTCTCAATCAAAATAGGAACTGGCTATAGATATGAGAGAATCTTTTTCTTTTGCAATTGAAAATATTGTAATAATTCCAAGAGTTGGAAAACAACTGATCAAGATGGCACAACAACAAAACAAAAATATTATGGGTGGACTTATGAGAGCTCAAGTAGCAAAGAAGTCTGAAAATAATTCATATAAGTGCATATAAGTGGTAGCTATTATTGTTTATGGAATTCCCAAGAATTGAGGAATTGTGCGGATGGAAGAGGTATCCCACTCACGGAAAGTGTCTGTAAATTATTCTAAAAAAAAAAAAAAAAAAAAAAAAAACTGAAAGGTGAACAGACAAGATTCCTGAAAAAGTACTTGATGCAGTGCCCGAACATAACGTAGCTAGTTGTTGTATTCTATCAGCCTCTTGTTATAGTTTTTCAAAGATTTTGAAAATACAGAGAAATGCCATAGATGATTCTGAAAAGATATGGCCTGCCTAAAAGATAAGTATCCATGAGGAAAAAGCTACACTATGACAGTTAGCTTCCTCCTAAATTAAATGTCCATAATGGTGTATTAAGTACGCTATCTCTTCTTTCTGTATTTTTTTTCTAATAACATTAGAGAGGACACTTACTTGGTTGATAGTGGGTACCTAGCAGGTCTGGATTATGCATATAATATTGTCAAGTAGTAGATTGCAATATTTGCAATTTGTGCGAATGGCATTGGTCTTAAAATCAAAGTTGTAAAGTTAGGGGTTAAGAGAACGGAACGTGCTAGAGTTTAACCGGTCATTGATGTTGCCCAAATTTAGGTATCTTTGCTCATAAAAAATGATGGAACTCTTGAAATCGAATGTGCTGAAAGACTGAATAATTCAAATCAAACAATTTATATACCATGGAGAGTATGATAATCAGGTAAAGTAGCATTACTAACTAGGATGTATGATAATTTTTAGATCACATTTTCCAATATCATATAAACATTTATGTGACAACTGAATGAGAATTATACTAAAATTAAAAACATATTTGTCGTCACAACTCTACCAAACCCTTTATGGTAACATTTTTATCATGTTTGGAAGTCGGTGTCATGTTTGTCAATTTTACGCTATATATATGAATGTTTCACTGATAGATAAATGAGAGATATAAATTTTAGGTTCAAGGAGGAATTAACCTAGAGTCTACGAATTATCAAGTAATAATTATGTCAACATCTCTACTGGAGACATTTTCTCCCCCTCAAAAGTCATCCCATGGTGCCAGTCTCCTACTTGGATTCAAGTTTACTTTTATAGAAAGCACACTTTAGGTCCGCTAATATCCTGTTACCAATCCAGTCCAGTCCAATCCTTCTCTGCCATCCCAGACTGTTCTGTGCATTATGAAATCCACGAGGAGTATGAACAACATAGGTTACAACACATTCCCTTGGAGTACTCCACAGTTCACAGGAAATTCATTTGATAGGATTCCATTAACATTAACTTTGCACTTGCTCTGCTCATGAACAGATTTAATCAGATTTACATATATAAGAGGAAATCCTTAGTAACACATGACTCTCCACAAAATTGGTCGGTGCTCACTATCAAAGGGTTTTTCATAGTCCACAAATGCCACCAAAAGGGAATATCTATAATCTACACATTACTGTATACACACATGCGCATATATATATATATATATATATATATATATATATATATATATATATATATATATATATATATATATATATAAATATATATATAGAGGTACTAAGTTGGCCAGGGTACCAGCCACCCGTTAAGATACTACTGCTAGAGAGTTATGGGGTCCTTTCACTGGCCAGACAGTACTACATTGGATCCTTCTCTCTGGTTACGGTTTTTATTTTCCCTTTGCCTACACAAACACTGAATAGTCTGGCTTATTCTTTACATAATTTTCTCTGTCCTCATACACCTGTCAACACTGAGTTTACCAAATAATTCCTCTTCTCTCAAGGGGTTAACTACCGCACTGTAAATGTTCAATGGCCACTTTCCTCGTGGTAAGTGTAGAAAAGACTCTTTAGCTATGGTAAGGAGCTCTTCTTGAAGGACACTCCAAAATCAAACCATTGTTCTCTAGTCTTGGGTAGTGCCATAACCTCTGTACCATGGTCTTCCACTGTCTTGAGTTGGAGTTCTCTTGCTTGAGGGTACATTTGGGCAGACTATTCTATCATATTTCTCTTCCTCTTGTTTTGTTAAAGATTTTATAGTTCATTTAGGAGATATTTATTTTAATGTTGTTACTGTTCTTGAAATATTTAATTTTTTCCTTGTTTCCTTTCCTCACTGGGCTATTTTCCCTGTTGGGGCCCTTGGACTTATAGCATCCTGCTTTTCCAACTAGGGTTGTAGCTTAGCACGTAATATATATATATATATATATATATATATATATATATATATATATATATTATGCATATAAATATATCATATAAATGTATTTATATTTGTGTGTGTATACAGTATATATATATATATATATATATATATATATATATATATATATATATATATATATATATATATATGCAGCATATTACAGCATATACGATATTTATATATATCGTGAGACTGGAAGTTAGAAATGTTATCTCTACTTGTGCAATAAAAGTATACTTGGGGTAAAACAACAGGTCTTCATTAACTTAAAGCTGAAATTTGATTATCTCCGTTTTAAAGCATACAAAGATATATCTATGTAAGTAACTGGAGAGATAAATCAGTACTTGGGAGAAGAATCTGTTTATGATAATTAGACTACGCTGAGACATTTCATAGATTGTAACTAAGCCTTGCAGCGAATACTCTAAATCAAATGACAACTTCACATTCTTGACAGGACTATAAAAGGTCAAAAGTTTTCTTATATAGGTAAATGATTGATAAGTGATAAGTGTCTTTGGTGAGGAAGTGTTCTTCGATTACATATTAAAATGAATTTAAGCCATGTCGCGTTACTTGGACGTCTGACAGTTCTAGTAATGGATTGGTAGCACTATATGGATACGAGTTATGGAGAAAGAGTTGGGATCTGTTGGGATGGTGTGTCTGTCTCAGCCTGAGTGTGCAAGAGACAGGGATTGTTGGCGAAATATTGTGTTTATTGTACTAAGGACATTTTTATACGGTGAAAAATGAATGTATTTAGATTTACCAGTATAAGCACAGTATTAATTCATTCCTATAGTTCTTAGTGCAAACAAGCGTGTGGCTCACGAGTCGTAAGTATGTCTTATACTTGAGAATTCCTACATGGTGTGCATGCAGAAAAGGATTTTGTATAGGGCAGGTTATAAATATAATGCAAAATAGTCGATTTGACGTATAGGAGATTGGTATTTTAGTCGTAGATTAAACTTTCATTTTAACTTGAATATTTTTTTATTTTTGCTTTGACCGTCTGAAGCTGATATTCAATAGATACAATTATGGATTAAAACAGGAAACAACGTACAATGAAAATACTGTTAAATCCTACCCTATTCCTTGCTAGCTATTGTACTCCTTCATTTTTACGTAGAAGCTGAAGTTGGTTGAGAATGAAGTCTTTTGAAATTAGTCCACTTTTGGCTGCATAATATTCCCTAAATTGGCTTGCAAGTTATAATCAGCTTACTTTATTTCTGTTCTAGTTGACGTAGCTATACCTGTCCTTCTCGCTTTATATAAAAAATAGATATAATTTTCCAAGAATTCCCTTGATTCTTGTAATCCTCTTGTTTTCTTCACTAAGGCCCACGCAGATGGTTCTGTACTATATAGGTCATCCGGCTTTAATAAACCATTTGATCTTTTCTGCTTGGAGGCTTCTACTAAAAAATTGAGCTATAGGTACGACTGGGGTTAATTAACAACTCAATGAATATGCATAAATCTATCATCTTCCAGGAAACACTTTTCTGTTTGTTCTCTGATCTTGTTTGCAAAGACATCATTGTTTTATCACGAATATTAATTCGTTCGGTAATATTAAGTAATGATCAATTTGATGACCTGACGTTTTGTCTTGTCGCCTGATTTGCGTCTGCTTGTATGATTTTATAGTTACTCTTTGGAAACGAGAAAGTCGAGGGCTACTAGTTACAGTAATGTGCCATGATGTTTTATTTTAAAATGTTATTTGTTTTGTGGTTTTATTTTACCTAATATTATATTTTGTCCTTTTTATAAATCTGTTGCAATTATAGTTTTAAATTATTATCTAGTTAGCATGTAAACCTAAAATGTTTTACCACATATATAATATATTTATCATCTATTCAAACTTAACATGAACTCGATGCCAGTGCTAAGTAGCCTCCCCTGACCCGGGCTCTATAGTAAAAATTCAGAAAATCAAATAAAATCATATAGTTAATTTGACAAAAATACTTCGCCAAGCGAAAATGTTGCAGAACATCAGTCGGAATATATTTTCAAATATTTTTTGCTGACCTAAACCTAGCATGCTGCTAACGTTTTATCATCGCAGCAAAATGAAACTGATACGTAGCACAAAATCTTTTAGATTTATCTATACATGAGTATCGTGATTTTTTTTTCTTACAGATAAGGTCACATTAGGAAAATAGCTGACTGCTGTCACATTATGTAAACCTATAAAACCTTTCATTTTCTATAGCGAAATAGCAAACAAAAACTAAAAAAAGATTTAGACATAGGACAGTAAGTGTGACACAAAAATATTTAAAGTCTTGACGGTATGAAATTTATCTTGTGCCATAAACATTTCAAAGCTTAACGAATGAAATCCGACAAAGTGCGGGAAATGGTTAAAGACTTTGCAAAGAATGACACCTAAGTGTAGCACTTGGTAAAAAATGAAAATAATCGTCTTACCAAAAATATACTTAAATGTTTTAAAAATCATAACAACTAAGTATTGCACTTGTTAAACAATAAAAATAATTGTCCCACTGAAAATATACTGAAATACTTTAAAAATCATGTAACTATATTAGGGTGAGATTAACTTATAGAAATAAAAAAAAAAAGATAGGTAAATCTGGCACGCGCCAGGAAAGTATTTTATGAAGTTGATACCTCGGGAAACGAGAACAGCGTTGGATAGAACGAAAACATTGCGGTGATATGGAAAATCAAACACGATATTTCGCAAAGAATATTTCGTTGATGTGATAAAGAAAAACCATCGACTCTGATTTTGTTTTCTGTTGGATTTACGTCGGTGAAATTTCTGGCATTTTGTGGTCGGATGAAAAGGAAAAGGATGACGGGGTTTGAAATAGAATTATCATTGGAGTTCATCGGTGGTTTCTTTAGCTGTGTATGATTGGGAGTGTATTAATTTGATTTTAGTTTATTGATTAGCTTATATGTTGTGGGACCATTGTTCAAGAAAAATAAATATGGGATCTTGATGTTAATTTAAAATGGATATCCTGAAAGTCTCTCTCTCTCTCTCTCTCTCTCTCTCTCTCTCTCTCTCTCTCTCTCTCTCTCTCTCTGTGCTATTATGAAAAGTAAGGATGCAAAGAATACATGAATACATTCTGTGAATCAAGCTTTAGAAATACATTAGGACGAATATGTCATGGTCAAATGTGTCATCCTTGTCTACATCATAAATATCTCTATCAGAATCTGGCCTTCCATTAGTTTCAGTTCTGAAGACGAATGTAAGGAGAAAAAACACCGAAATAAATGTCAGTCAAGAACGACCACCGTTTAAGAGAAACGGCGTAAACTGAAAACAAGATGAAAATTCCTTCTCCTTTTCGACGCTTATTCATTTATTCATTGCCGAGGAATGTCTTGCCTTATTTGTGCAATCAGGGATTCAGGGCGAACACGGAGGCAATAAAGCTTCGAAAGGTCAGAGATGAAATTATGGATCGTAAAGATGCGCGGCTCGAGTTGTTTGTTGCCCTTGTTTCGCCTTTTTGGCATTTAGGTGTTTGTGCCGTGCCTGCCTTGCCTGCCTGCCTCGCCTCTTGCCTCTTATATTGCCGGCGCTGCTGTGCCTGGAAGTGTGGTGGTGGTGTTATTTGGCAAGCTGACTCACAGGGCACCGGTTGCCTCTCTCTCTCTCTCTCTCTCGATGCGTTTCTTTTGCGCCTGGCGCTGCTGCCTTTCCAGGCTTTGTCGTCAGTCATGCCGGGTTGGGTTTGTTGTCATGTTTGATTTCATTTTTGGCTTTTCAAAGTGTCGGTTGAACTTGCTACGTTAACTTTATTATGTAATTTCCATCTCTTTCTCTTATTCGTTTAACTTTTCTATTTAATTTCCCTTTCTTTCTCTAATTCATTATTCGTGAAAGTATATTATAAAGTTGTCAGCTTGAAAGTTTTTGGCTGTATTTCCTTTGCTTACTGAAGCAAGGTTTTGTATATATATCATTATATTAAATGATTTACTAAATCTTCTTTTAGTTGGTATTGAAATACGGATGATAAATTCCAAAATGTAGGCATCGAACTGAATAACACTAGAACTTACTTTCTGTAGTTTAGAGTTTATTATTTCTTTATTCATTTGGATTACGGCGTGCTTATCATGGAAGAATTTAGGGTTTGCGTGGCTGAGGTGGGGGTTGGGGGTGGAGAGGGTATTCCATTGAAAGTTGGTAATAGACGCATTCCTGGGAATCGTTTAGGAATTATTAGGAAAGTTGTTCTCCGTGGTTAGTTTTAGCAGCGTCGGAGGTCCCGAAACTTATTTCGGCGGTAGGTTTAATAATGGTAAATTGAATTTAATTAGAGCGAAAGGAAAAGGCAAGGGAGTAACGGTCAACATGTATATATATTTCCCTCTATAAACCTCTGCGAAACAAGATGGAGGTTCATATACCACTCTGTACGCAGATATTATAATTTTCTTTTCTTTTCGTTTTCCAGATTCATGTCTTATTCCGTTTTGTGAAGCTCTTCCATAGTGTTTTTTTTATTTTGCTTTAATGGGAACTTGTTTAGTTAGATTTCAAATTCTGTTTTACTCTTCAGATTTTCTTTGTTTTTTATCCTTTAGGTTTTTAGACAATTGAAACCAAATTAAAAGACAAAGCATTTGCCCTATTATCATTTTAATCTTTGCTACTTGTTAAGTGGAAGTTTTGAAATGTCATGAATTCCTCTTTCAATGGTAATCATCATTGTAGGGGGCTACTATACTTCAACATTAAACTTTTTCCCTCAACAGGGGTGACTCCAGAGAAAACACAACTGTCACTGCCAGATTAATTATTTTATTTTTGATCATGGATGAACTGCCAGTGTAGTAATACTTTTATGAATAAATGTTATTTGTATTTAGTGTTTGCGAAAAGGCAAATATTTCTCATTACTGTATTTTTTTAATGAACATCTTTTATTCCCGTGTAGCTTACTTAATTGAAGTACCTGAGCTTCTATTTCTGCCGAGCTGCTATTTTTAGCAGCCGAGTCACCTAATGGGTCACATTTAGGTGTGATATTCCGGGTTGCTGGGTTGGGGGGGGGGGGGGAACAGAGCCAATTCCCCCAAGCCTTTTGCTGAGCTATTATCATGACCTTTCAAAGATATCTGCTTGTTTATATTACACAGCTTTTGTTTTTATTTACTATTATATCCTTCATCTTTTTTATCACTTCTAATGTATTGTTTCTCTTCTTTTTTCATCATCCTCATTATCCACGTGGACACTTGTTTTGCTGAAATTGCCTGTGGCAATTTATTGTATTTCACTTCATTCCATAGAACACACACATACATACAACATTCGCACACATCCATACATACATGAATATATATATACAGTATATATATATATATATATATATATATATATATATATATATATATATATATATATGTATATATATATATTTATATATATATTTATATATATGTATATATATATATATATATATATATATTTATATATATTATTTTATATATAATATATGTATATATATACAATTATATATATACATTTATATATATATATATATATATATATATATATATATTATTTTAAATATAATATATATGTATATATATTTATATATATGTATATATATGTATATATATATACATATATATATATGTGTGTGTGTGTGCATGTATATCATACATACATACAAATATGTGTGGGAATGAATATAATTATGATCACATGCCCTTGAGAATGATTAAGTATGTAAGAAAATAACCGTATGTACATTTTCATTTTACTTATAATTAATCCTTAAAGGAGTGCCATAAAGCTCTTGAATCATATACCTCTGCACTAATGTATGGAAGTGCATTTATATATTGAATAATTTCTGAAGTTGAACGTCATTGTTCAAAAGACATCACACATAGAACAAAAGCGTTCCTCAAAACCCTCGATTATTTGGGAAGGAAGATGCTCTGCTTGGGATAGTTCTTTCTCCCTCCTGACCCTCCGTGAGTCTGTCTGCTGTTGGCTTTTGGCAGACGTGGCGCGAAGAAAGGTCCACACAACGAGAGGCGTCTTAATGAATTAACTTCTCCTACTTTCAAGAAATTGGACGAAGAAAAACCTCTTCTAGTTTGGGCCAAGTAAAACGCTTAGCATCATCCAATTAGCGAGTTTGTGCTATACTTTAGAGAGTTTCCTCTATACTTTAGCAACTGGGATCAAAAACTCGCCAATAAACACGAGCTAACAAAATGGAAGGTCGGGGATGTGGGATAGTAGGAAGGGGCAGTCCTCTCTCTCTCTCTCTCTCTCTCTCTCTCTCTCTCTCTCTCTCTCTCTCTCTCTCTCTCTCTCTCTCTCTCTAAAAGGTATGCTCAGCAAATGTTCTTCTGACGGATGACTTTCGTTATCTTATGCATTAGCTCGTGCTGAATATGTAAGGGGCCGTAGTCACGTCTTGCCTCGTGTAAGTTTTTATCAGTTTTGAATTTTGTATTTTTTTTTTTAATTGTAATTGCCTTCATAAACAGGTTCCATCAAGACACCGGGAATTGAGGTCTTGGTAAACGGTGGATTTAATATATTTGATGATGTAGGTAAAAATATTAGATTACTAGTGTACGCGACCCGTAAATAAAGATGGCTAAATATTTAGATAGATCTGCAGGCACACCCACAAGCACACGCACACGCACCCCTTCATTAGGGTATGATTATTCCCTCTCTCCCTCCCGAGCGACAAGGGGAGCTAGCGTGACCGAAAAAAGTTTATTTGCATATATATATATATATATATATATATATATATATATATATATATATATATATATATATATATATATATATATATAGCCAGATACTATTTCTTTGTTATATAAGGGATATCATGCCATTCATGCTTTAGAAGAACCATTTTCAGGTATTCAGGCGTTATATATTTCATAGATTTTATAAAGATTTATGAGGGTAGGCTTTAGCCATTATCTTCGCATGGAAGTGATGTTCTGATGTGAGAATCCAGCGAAATTGTATCTGTGTAATAACAGGCATAGTAGTAGAAATAGAAACAATTTCGCTAAAGCTTTAGTCTTTTAACTATCGTCGATTGCCTTCTTCGGCCCAATAAAGGTAACTATACCGATTTTTTTACTTGCTCTATTAGTTCCGATCTTCATACTTTCTATAATTTCTTTGGTTTGATCTTCAATTTTCTGATAGAATTCATAGGTAAACACTTACAATCATATATATGAAATGGTCGTTCAGTTATTCAGGCTTGGTTGCACGTTACCTGGCGTCATATCGCAATTTCTACACTCAGTTAACTAATAGTTCCTGGAAGATAGCGTAGCATGGAGGAGTTAGTGGTTAGATATAGAGAATCTAATGGGAAAACACCAGAAGCCATTTTTGAATAGCCTCAAAGCTATCTTAACATTTTTATTTATAGGTGTTTAAGGGGGGGGGGGTGATTAACTTCCAACTGAACTCTTTGAACCCGAACAGGAAATAAACATACATTGTATCCCTTCCTTGGTGGGAATTTAACAATGTTAAGTGAAAACGTATTAAAATTGTCTTTTAGGTCAGAGTAGAATACAGTTAGTTATCTGATTGAGTGAAAGGGTAATATTAGGAATAAAAGGATAAAATAGAAAAGAAAGATAACAAAAACAGCAAACTGCAGTGAGACCCACTTTCTAATTATGTTTTTTCTTTTATCTTTTATCTTGTTTTGGCCGGTGTGGTAACCTCCCTGACTGGTGAACGCCAGACTGGGGTTCGGGTCCCGCTCAAACTCGTTAGATTCTTTGGTCGCTGTAACCTTAACATCTTTGTGAGCTAAGGATGGGGGGTTTAGGTGGGAACCTATAGATCTATCTGCTGTATCATCAGCAGTTATTGCCTGGCCCTCCTTGGTCCTAGCTTGGATGGAGAGTGGGCTTGGGCTCTGATCATCTGTGTATATGGTCAGTCATTAGGGCATTGTCCTGCTCGGTAGGACAATACCACTGTCCCTTGCCCCTGCCATTCATGAGTGGCCTTTAAACCTTTAAGCATTTAGGGTGGGTGTTGGCCTATTGGATACGTCGATCAACTAGAATAAATAACTGCAAGGTGTAAAAAATTCGGTACTATTTAGGCAAATAGGAATTTCATGGAATGAAACTTGTGTGTATTTGTGTATGGTGACTCTAACTTAGTCACTCTGCAAACGTATAAATAATTCTTATTGACAGTTGAAGATTTCTTAGTATAAGACTGATTACCCAGTTGTTTCCTGATCGAGTCCCTAGGTCTAAAGTATCTACTGAAAAAAATTAGCGATTATAAAGGATTCGGAGTGAAAATCTTAAAAAGATAAATTCATTGATAAAAAATCTTGTCATTGTCTTATTTGTATTTTCTTTTTTTTTATATTAGTGTCTTTCTTTAATCTAACTCTTTTCCTTACCTTACCTTACTTGATATATGCCCACTCACGTTGGATGTTTCGGGTAGATATGAACGGAGAACCCATATTTTGGGATTGAATCAAAGGTAATTTACCTGGGCACTGAAAGGGTCCTTAAAATACTGTCCTCTCCTTGATTCTTGTAGGTATTTTATCTCAGCCGTTTAGTTGTAAAGTAGTAATAGTAGTTGCTGATAGGTTACATGCCAGTATTAACAAGCATATTATCTTGCTTTATAGCCTTCCATTAGATTGCTGTGGTCGTGGAACGGATTTTAAGGACCTGGTGTCGACCCTCGAAAGCTCTATTGTAAAGGCCATGAAAAATAGTCCGTTTTCCACTTTATATGAACCCCTGACGGCTTCAATGTGCCAGTTTTTTATCTCTTG
>NC_090727.1:144257137-144272137 GCF_036898095.1 Palaemon carinicauda | reverse complement strand
GTCAACCTACTGCCTCTCTCTCTCTCTCTCTCTCTCTCTCTCTCTCTCTCTCTATATATATATATATATATATATGTATATATATATATATATATATATATGTATATATATATATATATATATATATATATAATGTGTGTATAAAGGTCTCAGTAACCTTTATCCTTTAAATGATAATTACAGATGAAACCCTTGCTCTTAAGTTACTCACATTACGTGTGGTCTCTTACGTCTTCCCAGTTTTCTCCACTTACCTGTACTATCTCAAAGCACACTTCTTTTCTCCTACTCCAACATTTTCTACCTTCTCTTTACTGAGAAATTAAAAGTATTTACTTTCCATCCATGTATCCTCTACATGTTTAACGATAGACCTCATAAAATCTCTAAACGCTGAAGACTTTATTTCTATGGCATTATGCTTTTGCAATCTTTTCCCCCCTTTTGTATCAGAGAATTATGAAGTGATCAAATTCCATTCTTATCAAGCTAGTGTTATCTTACACGTGAGGTAACAACCTTTAGAAGTTTACTGAGATATTAAAGGATATTCGATGCTTGCTAGTTCAGTTCTCACTTGTCTCTTTTTTTTATTTCTTATCATTGATAAGATTTTGGCAGTATGTTTCAATGATTCAAGATATTTCGGGATCATATTAGTGTCTCTTATCTTTTCGAAGTAACATTTAGGTCATAGCAGTTGCAAGTTGTTCGTCTAAAGTTGAAATTTTTCTTTACTTCAGAGGAAATGAAGAATTGACATATTGAATTAAAATATTTAACGTAATAGTAAAGCTACAAAAGTGTTGGGATTTAAACTGAAGGACAATCATTAAAACAATTAAAAGAAGGGATCTCGAATTGCAATTAAAAAGAATGATAAAAGGCTTCAATAACGAGATTAGAACTGTTTTCAGAACAAATAAAACAATGATCGCAGCGAAACCTGATTCCCATCACGTTGACTTAGCTCCCAAAATGTGAATTAATTACTCCGACCCGTTAAATAAAAAGGCCATTATTGATGCATCCCGCTGTTCACTCTTTTGGGGGGAAAATTTACATAATGATATTATTTTCTAACCGACGCCCCGGACGCGTAGTAAACATTAGCGCTTAAATATGAGGTGAATTTAACGCCTCTTGCTGTTTGAATTAACAGTTTTAACCTATACGTCATTACCGCCACCCAGTCCTTTCGGCCGACGAGACTACCAATCACTCGTGATTGACTGGGCGAATTATTTTTAGGCGAGTAGCAAATGGTCTTTGAATAAACAGAATGAAAGTCAGATTGTACGCTGGTCTAGGGAAGGTGTAGAATGGGGGAGGATGGGTCTATGAGGGGGCTTCTGGAGCAGGGGGTTTTGCGGGGAGGGGGGGACTGTATGCTCTTATTTGAGTAGAATACTAAATACTTTGTGAACTGTTAATGAGAGTTCACCTCAGATTCCTTTTAGAAGTGAATAAATCTTTAAAGCCATTATCATGTCCTTATGACGTTTTGGTTAGGTCTGGCGGATGGCAAAAGTAGAAAGTAAGGGGAAATGGAAACTACGGATTTGTTCTGAAGTATTTAGTTGATCCTTTCATCAATCATGCAGGGTAATATTCTTCCGTTTTGAAAGTCTAATGACACAAAGAAGGTCTTTGTATATTTTATAACAATGGTTTGTAAAGGAAATGTGGATAACTTTACTTACGTTGACAGTTATATGGTAAAATATTCACAAGGATCAACACGTCTTTCCTTTGAGTTGTTGGGAGAGGTTCACTAATTCGAGTTCATGATGAATGAAGACGTAGAATTGTGTTTAAACTATTTATATGCAATTCTAAGTCCTATTAATTGTTGTATTGGTATGGTAATTATACAGTTTATACATGGGTGTGTGATATGCCTATGGCCTGAGTTTCCAGACGCTACATAATGTCAAGAGAGAGAGAGAGAGAGAGAGAGAGAGAGAGAGAGAGAGAGAGAGAGAGAGAGAGAGAGATCAAATTAGGGAATTAAATAGGTGTTTGCTGTGATTTAGTAGAGATCACTTTACTATTTTATTTTCTAACGATAGATGGTCTTCATTTCATTCAATAATCGCAAGATGTCTAAAACTTGTATATTTTGGCATCACAAAATAGATATGAAATAAGAATGGCTGGCGCTGTTGGAATTTCCTATTTATAACGTCTTTCGTTGGATAACCTTCTAGTCTTCCGTGGCTGTCAAAGCCTGCCGGCCGAGCTGTCAAACTGTCAAAAAGTCCCGGGTCTTGCGGGCCAGCCCTCTAGGGGTAAGGGTAGAAGCGAGAGGGGAGCCCTTTTCTTAAAACCAGGGACCCCCAAATTTTTTTCTGTACCTTATCTTTCGATGCGAGCGAACAGGAGAAGCCCAAACGAAATTAATTGGTCGAGAGAGTGATAAAAACCGAAATGGTGAGACTGGTGAGACCGTGTTTCTTAGGTGAAAGGAGGGAGGGCGAGACCTCGATTATTCGATTTTATTCCGCAGCTGTCCATTTGCCATCAATATACACTTGGACTCTTTTGCCTCCGTCAAAGCCAGTTCGTGACAGGCTACTTGTTATTAAACGTCTCCAGAGAAACAAGTCCGAAGTCTCTTTAAACATTTTGTTGGTGTAATGAGGTTCTCGGCTGAGCGAATCTATTTTTTTTTCCTCCTGGCCGGGTCAATAGTTTTCTTCCGTTTTCGGCGAATAGAAGAGGGGAAACCAAATTAGTTCTTGGGAGGGTGAGGAGAGGGGAGATCCGAGGGACTCCCGGAACAAAATGGTGTTTTCGATCGAAGCCCTTCAGGAGGAGGAAAACTGGAAATGAAGGGGAGTTTGCCACTACTGCCACCACCGCTGCAGCGCTCCCTGGACAACGACCTTTCTTATATACCGCTTTACCAACTTTTCCTCTCTCTCTCTCTCTCTCTCTCTCTCTCTCTCTCTCTCTCTCTCTCTCAGAAATTTGATTTCGGTTTATATCTGGAAATAAGGGTGTGCACTCCAATGGAAATTGGTATTTAAATGTTTTAGTTGTTTGGCTTATCCCATGTTTTCTCCTCTCCTTTTTTTTTTTTTTTTTTTTGTAGAATTAGAAATACATACGCATATTTTTTATAATTTGAATTGCATTTACAAGATGCTTCGAGAAGATTCCTCTGGTATTTTCTTTTTATTACTGCGAAATATGTCAGAAAATTATGGCACCCACCTTCCTTAACTTTTGCGGTTCATGGAAGATCTTAAGTTATTTGCATTCATAATCGATTTTATGCCGTTTTAATATTTATTCAGTTCTAATTTTATTATGTTTCCATTTTTTTTCAGATTTTTGTTTGTTTGTTAAGTATTCATTAGTTCATTTGTTGGGTAATTATTAAGCTATATTCAACAATATAAGATGAATTTTGAAATCCTTGTCCGTTTTATATGCGCTTCAACATCCGCAATTTTATTAATAAATTAATAATTGTATTTGTTTATTGTCTATGAACAACAGAACGGTAAGTTGATGATCAGTCTGGCTTTTATCGAAAAGCATTTAGTGTTTAATCTTCTCCGTTAGATAAATCTAGAGTATACGATGATGTATTTCTGCGCAAAATTTCCTTTCTCTCCAGAGTATAGGTTCGTTGTGAGAGTTCATTATAGTCTATGACTCCCTTTTCTGGGACGTCACCGAGAATAAGGTATAGGCTTTATTCTCCCGGACGGCGTAACTTTCGAAAAAGTTCCTTCCAACATGAAAGGTGTTAAGGGGGGATAATACGTTACCAACTTTCCTTTTGTACGATTTTTCTTTGGCCAACTCGCCAACTTCTGCCAAGTGAAGGATAGTTTTTCTGGATCGGGTTGAAAGTGATATGGTCTATATATATATATATATATATATATATATATATATATATATATATATATATATATATATACTGTATGTATAAGTATATATACATATATATATATATATATATATATATATTTATATATATATATATATATATATATATATATATTTATGAGTATATATGATACATATGTATATATATATATATATATATATATATATATATATATATATATATATATATATATATATTGTTTCTTTAGTGTAGGATAGTTTTCTGGATTGAGCAAGTTACGTTTTGTATATATATATGTATATACATATATATATATGTATAATAAATTCAATAATTGATTGATTGATTAATAATTAAAGACTAGATTACTTTAACAGTAGACTGTTTCCCATATTAGGGATTGACTCCGTAGTAAAGATAAGTTCTTAACATTGACTAGGCATATATATATATATGTATATATATATATATATATATATATATATATATATATGTATGTTTATATATATATATATATATATATATATATATATATATATATATATATACTGTATATATATGTGTGTTTATGTATGTATATATATGTTTATATATATGTATATTTATATGTATACATATAATATATATATGTAAATATATATACACATTTATAATATATATGTGTGTTGGTGGGTGTTTAGGTGTATGTCAAATGTGTACATGTGATAAGTTTGCAGTTTTTTATGGAAGAAAATTTTATAGTGTTTTCTGTCTTATTTTGTTTTGGTGTTACTGCAATGTCCGAGGAAGTTTAGTGAGAGAGAGAGAGAGAGAGAGAGAGAGAGAGAGAGAGAGAGAGAGAGAGAGAGAGAGAGAGAGAGAGAGAGAGAGAGAATTGCTCGTTGGTAGGATCACGCGAAAGTTGTTGGTTGATTTGAAAATTCACGGAGAGGGACGTATCTGCATAAGGATCCCTTAGCGGCCGTATTTATTTCTCCGTATGCTTTTTAGTGTTTTTTGCTTTGATATTCTCTTATGCATTACTGAACGAAGACATATTTATGCAACATGAAATATCTTTATTTAAGCGTTCTATAACTATAAGTGGATGGTACAGTTTGGTGGTACAATAATCGGATCGTAACAGCAAGGCCTGTGACTTGAATCCCGATTTGCCTCCACCAGTCTACCCAGCACGAACCTTATGTTTTTTTTAAATGTATTTTACAGTTCCGCGCTTCCATGAATATCACCGTACGAGATATGTCTCCAACACCATTTAATGTTATGGTATTAACATCTGCTTGATATTGATATTTATCGTTAAATGTTTTGAACAGATTCAGAAAACTGAGGTAAGAGTATTATATAAATTTTTCTCGTTCTTGTATTTCAGTTATCGTCCCCATCACTACCTCGATATTCATTATCATTTGTTTTATTAATACTATTAAACGTAGTTGTATAAATACGACGATATAAATTATCTTTCCAACGTTCGTCAAATTCAGACACTCCTGAGCATTATAACCTTCCGTACGTTAAAGCTGATTCATTAAACAGGAATTCTTCGATTTTTAAGGAGAACTCGACCCTCTTCATCAATTGTCTGGAAGCGAAGACAACTTTAACTTTGGATTTTCAGGGCGATGATATTGCTGCAGTATTTATGCATTGCAATTAATACTTGTTTGTTGATATTCTTGTCATCCACCTTCTTCAGAACTTCACCACTAAGATATCCCCTCCTTTTACTTGGAAAATTTTGATGGAGGATTCCCATTAGATTAAAGTAGTATTTCAAGACGCTACATTCTCTCTCTCTCTCTCTCTCTCTCTCATCTCTCTCTCTCTCTCTCTCTCTCTCTCTCTCTCTCTCTCTCTCTCTCTCTCTCTCTCTCTCTCTCTCCTGTTCATTTTCTCAATCAGTTATCACTTGAGCTACTTCATAATCATAAAATTCTGTCGTGAGTAGTTTCTCAAAGCTCCCCTAAATCCTTAATGGTCTCTTTCCCCCTTTCCTCAATTCCTTCCCTGCTAAGATCAGCTTATTTATTGCCATCTTTATTATCTCCCAAGTAAATTATTTCCTCCATTTTGATCGCGACTTTCATCTTCCGCTGCAGACCGTCTTTTAAATAGCGTCCCTCTGCGTTTATTAGTGCAGAGTCTTAACGGTTATGTTTCTGTCCCTTGTTTTCTTACCACTATGATATTCTGGTTTTCATCTGCTCTTGTTTTATCCTTTTTTTTTTTCTATTTACCCTTTCTTCATTGATTTGACACATTCCCTCACCTTTCTATCTGTTTTGCACCCTTTCCTACTTTGCTTTTGTCCATCTATTTTTTTTTTATTATTTGTTATTGTTGGTGGTCACCAATTTCTCCTGTGGCTCTTATAACCATGTTTGACTCTGCTTGCTTTTAGGGGCGCTCACTTCCCCTCTTGCTTCCTTGTCTTATACCACGTATTCCTACCCTACCTTATTCTCTTCTACATTTCCCCTTCTCTCGCCCGATGCATCCTCCTCCTCCTCCTCCTCTTCCTCCTCCTCCTTCTGCAGCAGCGTAGGTCGTCCTCGCACTTTAAATTATCACCAACAAGCAGACTGCCTAGGTATCCATTTTCATAAGTAAAGATTAATTAGTTGGACTCGCGGCAATGCACCCACAGACCACAAATCATTTTAATCTCCCTCAACAGCCGCATATCATTCAAGTTTTAATCCGCAGCGTTATAAAATTCTTATATCTAATTGGACCTGGACGGTCCTTATAAAGGGATCGGCCTTTCTCTCTTTTTATCTCTCCTTTCTTCTATGTCTCTCTCGCTATCAAAGTCGATTAGAAAGTTTTGCCTCACAACCGGACCTGAGTGCTCTCTCTCTCTCTCTCTCTCTCTCTCTCTCTCTCTCTCTCTCTCTCTCTCTCTCTCTCTCTCTCTCTCTCTCTCTCATAATGTAAACACGCGGACACGCATGTATGATGTTTTGCTGGAGGGAACCAAGAGCTACTTTACTCGGGTTTTCTTTAATGTTACCAATTTTTATTCCAGTTCAAATTGTTAAATTGCAAATGTAAGTTCATTTATTTGTTCATATGTTTAAAGCACATGCTATCCGTAGTATTTTTCTCTCTGGAAACATTATAATCTCCATATCCAGCTATTAGCTCTTAGTTAAGTTTTTTTTTTCCACGCTCGCCACTTGATTAATCCAAGCTCATGTAACACACAACAAGCAAAAGGATGATTTGCACATCCGTTGACTCTTTCAGCAACACGCGAGCATTTCCCTTAAAGACACTTTAATTGAGCACGAAGCACAACAGGTGATTCTTGAGGGTAGATCCTGTGCACCCTCTTGGCGGAAATCATCTCTGAAGACTTCAAGAGGTCAAGGCCGCTGAAGTTCTTGTAATAATGGAACGGTATTTATTGTTAAAATGTATGTAGATATCTGCGTATGCATTTGACCAGCATTTGCATACCTTGTGAACGGAGTTGCAAATTCTTGATGTAACTAAATTATAGAATTATCTTTCCAAAAACGCTCCGAGAAGGATTTGAATCTCGCTTAATAGTGTTAGTTTGTCTACTTTACTTTGTTATTCACCCTATTTTGCTTTTCTTTGTTGCTTTTCGTTTTTTCTTTTCTTTATTATTTCTCATTTATAGTTTATTTTTAATTCCTAAATGGATTTATGTTTTATCCAGCTATGGTTGTAGCTTAATTGATAATGAATATGGTGATATTTAGGATGATTATACTTCGTGTGGTTGCAGAATCTATTATTCATTTGACCGTAATATTTCTAATGCTTTTACTGCAGACCCAGAGAACATTTGTGAATATGGCTGATGATATCTAGTACTGCTTTTGCTTTTAAAATTACAAATTCACCTTTCATACATTTTTTGAATTCCTCGAATTCTCCAAATATAATGATAAGACCATATCGTAAAGAAAACTTTCATGTTTTGACATTTTTCATTCATTTGACTTAAAATCGAAGGGAATTTATTAGATGCCATGTCACCAATTTTACCTCATTATGTTGATGCTATATCATTTTTGTATGACATACAGTATATGTTTCGGTCTATAAAAAAGGCAAGATGCAATCATAATATGCCATTTAAGAAATAAGGTAGATTATGATTTTATGTATATTTTATTTCTCCTAAAACCCATAATGGTTCAATGAAAATTCACACGCTTACTTGCACTTGCATATGTATATATGTATATATTTATATATGTACAGTATGTATGTATTTGTGTGTAATATACATCTGTATAATAGTATCTCATAACTTAGTTTAAGCTATGTTTGACGAGTGTCAAATGTGTAAGTGAGGAAGCAATCGGAATATCATGGTTTACTATTCGTTTTCCATTGTAACTACATAAAGGTCATTAATTTTAATGCTAACACAGGTGTATACATATGTTATATACACACACACACACACACACACACACACACATATATATATATATATATATATATATATATATATATATATATATATTTATATTTATACACACACACACACACACACATATATATATATATATATATATATATATATATATATATATATACATATATATATATATATATATATATATATGTAGTCACAGAGCTCTTAGTATAGATAAACATATATACACCACAGATTGTGTGGTATTATCAGTAGTATAGAAATGTTATTGATTACGATTATCGGAAAAATGTCCGTGTTTTACATAATTTTAAACTCGTTACAAAAAATATTTCTCATATACATTTATACATTTTTGGCACTTGTTTTGAAATCTCTATTAATTTTTCCTTCATGAAGAAAGGTTTATCATAATACAAATGGATTGTACATTTATTATACAGTTAATTGATCTTCCTCTTTCCGTGCGGATCACACAGACGTTTGCGAAGACGATTTCTGAAATTAGATTATTTTAAATTAAATATTGATAAAAAGATATTAAATTTTCTGATAAAGTGCTTGAAGATCTCCGAAGTAGCTCTTCCACTACATGAAATGATCGAATGAATTCTGTGTAATTAAGGATATCCTGTAGTATATTTTTTACTTATAGCCCCTTTTAAACATGTATCACACACACACACACACCTCTTCCTTATATAATAAAGAGTAACTGCTTGGCTATATATATATATATATATATATATATATATATATATATATATATATATATATATATATATATATATATATATGTATATATATATACTGTATATATATATATCAATATATACTGTATATATATATTATATATAATATATATAAATATATATATATACATATACATGTATTATTATTATTATTATTATTATTATTATTAATACTTGCTAAGCTACAATCCTAGTTGGAAAAACACGACGCTATAAGCCCGGGGTCTCCAACATGGAAAATAGCCCAGTAAGGAAACGAAAGAAGGAAAAATAGAATATTCTAATAACAGTAACAACATTAAAATTAATATTTCCTATATAAACTTTAAAAACTTTAACAAAACAAGAGGAAGAAAAATAAGATTTCAATAGTGTGCTCGAGTGTACCCTCAGTCAAGAGAACTCTAATCGAAGACAGTGGATGATCATATCACAGATGCTATGGCACTACCCAAAATGTTTTGATTTTGGGGTGTCTTCCTAGAAGAGCTGCTTTCTATAGCTAAAGAGTCTCTTCTACCCTTACCAAGAGGAAAGTAGCCACTGAACAATTACAGTGCAGTAGTTAACCCCTTGAGAGAAGAGGAATTGTTCGGTAACCTCGGTGTTTTCAGGTATATGAAGACAGAGGTGACTATATAAAGAATAGGCCAGACTATTCAGTGTTTATTTAGGGAAAGGGAAAATGAACTGTAACCAGAGAGAAGGATCCAATGTAGTACTGTCTGGCCAGTCAAAGGACCCCATAGCTCTCTGGGGGTAGTATGTATGTGTATATATATATATATATATATATATATATACATGTATATATATACTGTATATATATATTTGTATATATATACTGTATATATATATTTATATATATATATATATTTATATATATATATATATATATATATTATATATATATATATATATAATTTCTTTCAGGTTACGCCCAGTGGTATTGCCAGACGTATTACTACTCGGTCTCTTCCCGTCCCTCGGATACAGGGAAGAGTGAGTAGTCATACCCTGGGAAGAGGGTTACCCCGAAAGGTTCGCTCAGAAACCACAATCTCCTACAAATTTCTGAAACTGCTGTGATGTAGTTAGGAAAGGGGAAGGGGTGTGAAGGGTTGAAGCTGTGTGTGCATATCTATCTAAATATTTCGACGTCATTTTTGAAGGGTTGCGTACTCTAGTAAATATGTGTGTATATTTATATAATTTTATTTCCCGTGAAAGATTTCATCAGGAATACACTTAGATTTTATCAACTTTTCCTTTTTAACTCCGCCAATGAAGTTGGAAGGAAGTTATGTTTTAGCCCTGTTTGTGTGTGTTTGTTTGTTTGTGAACAGCTTCCTGGCCACAATTTTAATCGTAGAGTAATGAACCTTGCAAGGATGAACTTCTATGTTAAAAGCTAAAAATTATTAAATTTTTTGAAGGTCAAGGTTACGGTTTGAGCAAAATGTCCAATTCACATAATGGACCATAAGTTTGGACGTCGTTGTCAGAGACTTCAAACTTGGTTCATATTGGAGTGTATGAAAATCCACGACAATTGATACATGTTAAGGTCAAAGGTCAAGGTCAAGGTCAAGCAAAATGTCGAGAAATAAAATGCCGCGGCGGAGGTCTGCGCTCTACCGAGTGCCCCTCTAGTTTTGTGAGATTACCTTATGCAGGAATACAGTATATCATTGTATTTGCACATAGGCATAGGTAAGTAAATGCATGTTTATTCATACCTAAGTAGATACATGTCTTAAAGATGAAGTTATAATTTAATTTACCAAGTATTTGCGTTCATATTCAAAGGAAATGGTTTATTTCTTCTTTACAGTCTATCGTAGGTTATTAAATCTTACTAAATTTTTTTCTTCACCATCATATTCAAGTTCCCAATTTCTCTTGTCATTTTGGGGAGAGAGAGAGGAAGGGCGAACAATTATTATATCGTGGCGCTCCTTCATCATGGTATAATCTTAATTGACCGATTATGGGATGTAGAGAGAGAGAGAGAGAGAGAGAGAGAGAGAGAGAGAGAGAGAGAGAGAGAGAGAGAGAGAGAGAGAGAATGATGCACTAGGTAATTTATGCAGTACACACGAGCGTTTCACGCGATTGATTCGCAGCCTTGGCAGAGCTGACTCGGAAGTGACCGAATAATGAGGCTTTGTAGTAGGTATTGATTAGGTGGCGATATGTAAGGCGGGCTACATTTCATTTAATGCTTTGATAGTGCTTTGATGGCGGGTACAATAGTCCATCAGGCAGCGTTATTGTTCAAGGCCTTTGCTAAGACGCTGGCAGTGCTTTCGTCGGGGCGGGCGTGTGGCGTTTTGGGGTGGGGTACGGGGAAGGCGGGGAGCGTATGGGTGAATGGTTCCTGCTTGTGGTGGATTTCACTGTTTAAGTTTCCTTGGGCTGACAGACGGACGGTTCCCGCGGCAGTAGCTGGGAAGGCGAGAGTCAAGGAAAGGGGCAAGGGGGTCCTGTAAATGATTGACTGTTCGAGTCCCGAACTTTTTGTAAATGATTGATGGTTCGAGTCCCGAACTTTTTGTAAATGATTGATGTTCGAGTCCCGAACTTTTTGCTGCTTGCGTCTAAAATTTGGTCATATATGAATGCCAAATGGTTGCCCATCGGTGCACGGTGCAGGTGAGGCTTTTCAAAATGAATAGTCTTTTTTAGTAGGTCTTCTTTCCTATTCTTTGTAATTCTCCTGAGGTGACACGTGCCTGAGTGGTAGGGCACTGTTCTCACGTATTGTAGGCCTATGGATCGCTCACACCTTATCACCCACTGGCCACCAGTCCACCCAGCTATAATTGGGTACTAGCAACTACAAGGGTCAAGAAATAGGGCATATGATTAGCAACTCCACACTACAAGACTTGCTGAGCAACTGAAATACTGTATGTTTCTAGTACTACCACCTAAATTAAATAGAGGAGTACATTATATATATATATATATATATATATATATATATATATATATATATATATATATACATATATATATATATATATGTATATATATATATATATATATATATATATATATATATATATATATGTGTATATATATATATATATATATATATACATATATATATATATATATGTATATATATATATATATATATATATATATATATATATATATATATATATATATATATATATATATACTCTTATATATAAAGTACTGAGAGAGAGAGAGAGAGAGAGAGAGAGAGAGAGAGAGAGAGAGAGAGAGAGAGAGACAGAGAGAGACAGAGAGAGAGAGAGAGAGAGAGAGAGAGAGAGAGAGAGAGAGAGAGAGAGAGAGAATATGTGGTAAGTTTACTCATCACCAAATTCCTTATTTTATTACTGCATGATAAAACCAGCTATTTTATTAACTTTTTTTTGTAGCCTTTCTCCGTATCATCGTTATTTATTTCCTTCTGTAAAATCTCCATAACAAGGGTAATTCCATTCTTTATTTTTCATTTTAATATATTTTTAGTTTCTCATTTATATTTGATGTACAGTATTTATTCACATGAAGGCTTCCTGTTCATCTTGAAAAAAAAAAAATTTTATTTCTCTCCTGACCTGGATATGGACACTAAGCTACATAGATTGAAGAACTATATAAAGAATATGACAGTGACTTCTCCTTTGGCTACGAATTCCACGGAAGTCGTTCTCAATACAGAATTCATTTCCACAACTCATATTCGTAGTCTTCAGGGATCTCTCTCTCTCTCTCTCTCTCTCTCTCTCTCTCTCTCTCTCTCTCTCTCTCTCTCCAGGCGACGTCTCCTCGGGTAATCTAGATGCCTCAAATTCTTTCGTCTTCTTCCATATTCTTGTCTGGTCTCAAGGTCTATGAGTCCCTCCCCCCCCCCCCCCCGCCCCACCCCCAACCACTGCCTTATTATCTATCCTTCGGTTGCCTGGTCCTTTTGCCATTCTCTTGAGCCTTCTTGATTTATTTCTCTCCCCTCTTCCATCCTCGAGGGGAAGGTTGCGGGGTGAACATGAAGGAAAAGAGGAGGAGGAAGATAAGGATAAGGGGAGGGGGGAAAGAGGAGGGGGGAGGGGGAGGTGTAGTGCTGTTTTTCCTGCTCTTAATTGGAGAATGGAGATGTGTCTGGCTTTTTCTCATCCGACAAGGGAAGCCTCATAGCTAAGGGTTTTTGGGTCTCTGCTATCTGCGTCTTTTCCTCCAAAATCTGTTTGAAACAAAAATTAAAGTTCATTAGACGACAGATCTTTTGCAAAGCGAAGAGGGGAAACCTTTTTTTCAGAAAAGACATTAATTAATCTCTCTCTCTCTCTCTCTCTCTCTCTCTCTCTCTCTCTCTCTCTCTCTCTCTCTCTCTCTCACTATGACAAATCCTAAAAAAAAACAAAGCACGCTTTCTCTCCTAGAGACCCAACCCGTTATTAATAAATGTATAAACATTGCAAGAAAATTCCTTTTTGCCTCAAGAATGACACGCATTCATATGTTGTGTTTAAACGAAGCTTGGCCGATGTTTCCTTGTGGAAGAGAATAAAGAAAAAGTCTGGCAGAAATCGTTTCGAGAGAGGATGCAAGAGAAAGCTAAGCGATAGGTACACACAAGGCCAAAGGGGGTCCGGGAGGAATCTTTTGTCCTGGAATAGAAAATGGAGTGTTACGTCGAATGATTCGTATTTGGGAGAAAGCTGTTGAAATTACCAAGGGGAAAAGGGAAAGGTTTAAGAGGCGTTTTCAAAGCTCACAAAAGGCAGTCTCTTATTGTATCCTTCTTGGTGGGGGAAAAATGCCCTTAATTGAGCAGAGCACTGGAGGATCTTTTCAAAGGGCCCCTTCTGGATTGATCTACGGATTGGAGTAAAATGGCGGCTTTGGGATTTACGGACAAGTGAAGTGTGATTAGCGAGAGGAATTATTTGGGGGTAAACCTCGTGGCGTCTTTTAAATAGAACTTCGGGTTTTGATGGATTTCATCTCCGTCTAGATTTCGAGAACAGAAAAACTGCCTTCATTATAATGAACTCCTTGTTGTAAGGAGTGCGATCTGCAGAAATAGTATGCTACTATCTACGAACCATGCTACTTGTGAAAATAAAAAGAAGCTCAAGTAATCTGATTAGTCGCTGCTGATGTGTCAGATGTAACCTATATTGTAAATATGGGTCTCTCTTAGACTTGAGAATCGAATACAATACCGTTTGTAAGTCATTCATAAGGAATTTTTATATGGCGACATTATTAATTACTAGGATGGATCTCTTGGTATGACATAAAGAGTAAAGTTTCTTTCTTATACATTTTTTACTTTATTAAGTCATTCCTCAATCAAATTTTTGCCAATACCTGAAAGATTAAAGGGGAGAACAAAATCTAAGGTTAAAAATTCTTTGATACATTTTTATGTTTGTCTGTAATGATTTTCTGTCAGTTCAAAAATTGCTATTCTAGACGGTTTTTTATGTGTTTACTCTTGGTTCAAAATCTCTATAATAGTATCAATATTTACTTTTATTGCGAATCTATATCATGTGTAGTTTTTTTAGCAGTATTTCCAAGTTATGGAATACTTTTACACCCTCACCCCACGTGAGGGTGTAAAAATAATCGTAATTAAATATTTGGTACGATTGTAATAAGGTATCCAATTAGGAGAGTGATTTGAACATATAACCTTCAATGGCCTGAAGTTTTAACTGTAATTATTATTATTATTATTATTATTATTATTATTATTATTATTATTGTTGTTGTTGTTGTTGTTGTTTTTGTTGTTGTTGTTGTTTTTGTTGTTGTTGCTGTCGATTTAGTTTTTATTGTTATTATTATTATTATTATTATTATTATTATTATTATTATTACTACTATTATTAATATTATTATTTATTATTATTCATTGTTATTTATTTATTTATTTATTATTTATTTATTTGTTATTTATTATT
>NC_090727.1:144242137-144249637 GCF_036898095.1 Palaemon carinicauda | reverse complement strand
ATGCATGTGTTTGTGTATTATGATTTAGTATGTAAGTATGTATTTTCCAAAGCATTCATAAGACTGAATCATTGTCATTAGTCATTGTTGTTGCCAATCAAACATTTAAACGGATATACATGTAAATTATTCGAAGGCCTCTTATGTGAAAATAATTACTAAATACAAATTCATTTTACCTGAGATTTAATAACAAAGCCGTTGTGAAAAAGAAAGAACTCTTCATCCGGCGAAAGTTATGGGATGTTCCGCCCTTCGTGTTTTGAAGCCTCCAGACGATTCGTGCGATTCCAATATGGCGGCTGAGAGCAGCCCCCTGCAAGTTCTGGGCACAACATCCGTGGATATTCGTGCGTAGTGGGAGGAACTCGGCTTCTCCGTCCTACGAAACTGGAAGGTAAGAGTCCTAGCTCCGGATGCGAATCGTATCATGTCGTAAAACGCCAAGGGCGAGTCACAAGGAGGCAAGTTTTCTCGATGATCATTCACTTCCATCTCTTCATGCCTTCACATAATGCAGGCAAGTTCCGACGCGTAAGCTGCACCAGTGCTCAGGCGACTACGCGCCGAATCACGTGTGTAATGTGGATGGTTTTTCATTTGTAATGATCTTTGTTTGTCGTACTTTTGTTGAACAGCGAAGAAATAGGGACCATGACGAACCTGAAATTAATAAATGATTAAGTTTGAGTTTCTTACTATAATTGCGATTAAGCGGTTAACTATGTCATAAGATTTTTTTATTTCGTGTTGGGAGCCCGTCGCTTAGAAATTTATGGGGTGATTTTTATTGGAAAGTTACTGTATTTGAGAGGAAAAATTATATATAATTAGAGACATATAATTGTTGTGATTTCCTGGAAATTATTTATTCATTTAATAATTTTTATTTTGAAAGCTGTCGTGAAAATAATGCGTTGGGAAGACTGAATTTGTAATTGAACTTTGCATTATATTTATTTTATATTTTTAAGCTAATAGATACACACATATACTGTATATATGTATATATATTTATAATATACATATATATATATATATATATATATATATATATATATATATATATATATATATATATATATTTATATATGAATATATATATAACTATATATATATATATATATATATATAAATATATATATATATATATATATATATATATATATATATATATATATATTGTATCCATACATTATACAAATATTTGTATAGCATTAAATGCTGAGTTAACCTTCCCAATTACAGTGTCATCCACATCAACGGCAATAACACAATCATTAGGATTATGGCAGCAATCTCAATAATGTCATTATCAGTAATGTCGCAAATCGTTGATGAAATGTATTCGTATAATGCAATTTATTCACTTAAAAGTCAGAATTAACGTTTAATTTTTCTCATGTTAAGTTCACAAATTTTTCAATATTCGTGATGATATATATATAAGGTATATCTAAATTCTAATAAATCTTTGCATAAATGTTTTGCGGGACCCGATAAGTCAAGTTGAAATTTTTTTAAATCACTTGTATTTGTTCGGTGGTGAAATTTGCCGATGTCTTTCGCTATTCTGTACGGGTGGAAAGTTAATCATTTTAATTTAGAAAGGTTTTTCTTAAGCTTCAAATGGCAAAAAAAAAAAAAAAAAAAAAAATCCATGATGCTTATTTTAAAATTAAAACAAAAAAATTCCTTGGTTATCTTTTATAATAACGCATATTTTTTCCCATACATACTTTTTTTAATACAAGAAATTTTCCTGGTTACATATTCATAACTGATAATTATGTAAATATTATATTATTCTCATCCGATGTTCCTATGTGTTTGTATATAAGTGTACAGACCTAAGTTTCATTTACCTTGGAAATCTACAATTATTGAGAGTTATAAATACTTATAAAAGTTTCAAATTCCGTTATGATATTGTATTCCTATCGTGTATTTGAGAATAAAAATTGTTGGGTTTAGCATAATAAAATAATTCCTTTTTGCTTCGGCGTAATATATAAAAGAAATTATTTCCACGTGTGGTTATGTGTACAGGACTTATAGTTATAAAGTTGTAATCAATATTGTACACTGGACATATGTTGGAAGTTTTGAGGAAACGTAATATTTTACATAGGTATGTTATGTCTCATGTACTTATGCACATTCACGCGCGTACACACACAGACACATATATATACATACACTCACACACACACACACATATATATATATATATATATATATATATATACATACACATATATATACATATATATATATATATATATATACACATATATATACATATATATATATATATATATACATATATACACACACATATATATATATATATATATATATATATATATATATATATATATATATATATATATATATATATATATATATATATATATATATATATCTTTCAATGTTTTTTTATTTAACTTGCAATTCTTGATGTAACTACAAAACGTTTAGTAAATCCAATCGAAGAGATGAAATTCCCCCTTGGTGATTTCGAGTGTTCTTGAAGGTCAGACCACTCTGTTGTGGCACTTTGAAACCAATTATTATAACTTTACTCAATTTTCTTGCTTTTTCCATGTAAGAAGTTTACCTTTTGTCTTCAGTAAAGTATTTTATTATTAAGATTTTATGATCTGGATGTCATTTGAAAAATTTGTGGGTTTAGTTTATGTGTAAATATTTATTGAAATACTGTTCATAAATTACGTTATTGGGAATAATAAGGTAATTGTTATTTATTTTTTAAAATTGAGATGCAGCAAATTATAAGTTTTAACCCAACGAAAAAATATTATTTACGTCTTTCAATATTTTTTTTATTGTTAACATTAATACTGGTTAAATGTCGAGTTATTAATCTGAAAATATTCACTAGAATTCAAGAAGCTTAAAGTGATAGAGGATTTGGGATTAGGAGATTTGTAAATAAAAGCATTGGGTGTAACTTCCTATGTTTCCCTGTTTGTTTCTAGATGAATGCTATTGTTTATAGCTGTTTGAGTAAAGTGTTTGCAATTTCATTATATTTATATATATATATATATATATATATATATATATATATATATATATATATATATATATGTGTGTGTGTGTGTGTGTGTGTGTGATTTATAGTCAAGTTCGTAATAAATCGTCACATTAATAAATTGGTAATGGCTCTTTAAATGCAAACCATAAAATGTGTGCATATTTATTTTTGGATATCCACTCATAAATAGATATATATATATATATATATATATATATATATATATATATATATATATATATATATATATATAATATATATATATATATATATATATATATATATATATATATCTATCGTAATTACGTATAATAGCTATTGATACTTAAGAAACGTGATTCCACTTGTATATAAGGATATAAGGAAATACTTGGTTATAAAATGTATCATGGTTTACGACGGCCTTACTTCTGAGAACGCGTAAGCGTCTAAAAGTGAGCGTAATGCGAAATATCTTTTACTAAACAAAACGCCGCTCGGGCCATACCTCAGCGGCCGTCTATAACTCTCCTAATAAGAAACAAGCGCGTAACAAACAGTTTAATGCTGTGTGTTTGCGTAGTAATAGTTATCGCATCCTACTCTTAACTGCTAACCATAACATTAAGCTATTTATTTACAGTGTTATTATACTTTATGGCAGCTCTGCTCCCCGTGGCAAATGGGCAAGAACAAACTCAGATGGAAATAAGTTTGGGCTTCGTTTCTCCAATGCCCTTGTTTTGCTCTGTTTGTCATTATGTTTATGACCCTCACAATAAACATGGATGGAAACGCTTTCATTATTCTCGGCGTGCTTACCTCGTTGGCTTTGTCTGACTCTAATAAGTTCTAAATCGTTATGATTAACTTTTTTTTTTGGTTGCAGTTTTTGTGCTTGTGTTGCATTTTTTAAATCCTTGCAGGTGTGCCTGAGTTATATTTTATTCTCGTCACATCAAGATATTCATATTGAATTTTATTTATTTTATTTCTGCTTGTGTCAGACATTTGTTGCGTGTTTTATTATATATTCAGCCTTGTGCGAAGAACGTTATTTGTTATATAAGTGTGCACGATTTAGGCTACAGCGAATACCATATATCAAAGGCTGGGATTTTCATTCATTTGTCAACGTTTTTACTTATTAATGTATCAATGTTTTTCACGAATTTAAAGTTAATTATTAACTATATTCATCTTTAGTTCATTGTGTTTTGAGAAGTTTTTTTTTAAATATTTGTAATATTGAACATACAACACCTATGGCTGCTTATTAAATCCTACAAGGATGATTTACCTAATCATGTGCACCTATTTTGATATTTATCTAAACACAATCATATAAAGCTAATAGTTTTGAATCTATATGCGATCTATCTGCATATTTTGCCGTTAGGAGATATCTTTATTGTCTTCTTTATTAAAGAAACTCACCAGTAGCTGTAAATAATCGAATGCAAAATAGAATGAGAAATTGTTCTCTAGAATACGTCTTGTTATCAAAATATTCTTTAGGATGATTAAGATGATATACCTTTAGTAAGTATCTTCATTATCTTCTTTATTAAAGAAACTGACAAGTATCTGCAAATATTCGAAATAGCCTGAGAAATAGCTCTCGAGAATACGTCATGTTATCAAAATGTTCTTTAGGATGATTAAGGTAATATTCGCCGAGCTTCTTCGCCAAGTACCATTAGGTATAATGCCATTAATTCCGAGGACCATCTGGCCATCTCCTACAACTTTCCAAGAGAGAACATATGCTCAAGTTCCACTGCTGGACGCACTATAATGAACGGGCTGGACTGTTGCCCCCTCCCACCCCGACATCGCCAGCCCCCTACCACCCCTGCCCTTCCTCCCTACCCTTCTCCACTTCCTCTCTCTTCGCTGGAAGACTTGGGTAGCAGCAGAAGGAACGGAGGAGGAAGAACGAAGAAGGGAATGGGACGTGAGGGTCACAAGGAGTGGGGTTAAATGTTAGAGGAAAGGAAAAGAAACGATAATCAAGACAAGTTGATGGGAATGTAACAGAGGCCGGAATAAGGGCATGGGTGGTCGCGGAAAGGAAGGCAATATGCCATGAGGGGAAAGCAGGAGAAAGCAATTGGGGAGAGTGAAAGGGGTGTGAAGGAAGGGGAAAAGAGAGAAGTGAAGAGAAATGGAGAGAAAGAGAGCGACTGGGAGAGGGAGGTGTATATAAAAGAGAGTGAATTCGAAATCAGGGAACAGTTCGCATTTAGAAGGGCAAGAGAAAGGAAGGAGTAATAGGGAAAGAGAGAGAAAGAGCGAAAGAGAGAGAGAGAGCGAGAGGACATACTGATGGAGAATGTGAAGGGAAAAAGGCGAAAAAAGAAATGTAGCGGAGTAGGTCGTGTGAATAGTAGTGTTGTGTGTAGGTGCGGTCTTGAACATCATCATTATCATGTGCGAGTAGCGTTTCTCTTGACTTATTGTATTCTCATGAAGTGGCTGTGGACGTCATTAGGTAGTATTTCCCCTCCAGCATCGTGGGGCAGATGTATTAGTGACATTAGAGTCGTGAACGTCAACAAAACTAAGTCCTTGGATCTTGCCGTGGCGTCCGAGGCAGTCATAATATTTGGAGGATTTGGGGCAGAATTGCTGGGGATTTGCTGGAAAAGGGCCATAACGCCCCGGATATGAGGCGGCAGCAGAAGAGGCTGGTGGTGGACGTGAGCTCCAGGCTAAACAGGCGCCCTGAGAAGTACATATGGCCTTCCCCAGGTCGTTACTGGATGGAGGAGATCGTATTAGTCTTGATCAAAGCCTTAGTCCTTGTGTAATTGGCGACCGACGCATCTTAGAAGTAACAAACTAGACGCTATGGCCGTCCGACATAAGGCTGACTGACCACCAGTGGCCGTTCTCAGATGGGACCATTCGTCGCGGCGTGGGTGAAATTAATTTTCTTTATTCCATGGAGGGTCCTGAAGGCTCTTGTCTGGAACAAGGCTTGTGGTCCAAGCGGCGCTGGGAAGGGGCGGAGCCTGAGGCGTTGGAAGTGTGGTCGCAAGGCCGCTGAGATCGAAGAGGGCCAGACCCACGCTCTGATTGGCTCACACCAGCTGGAATCCTTCCAGGAATCGTTCGGGGGCGGGGCAAGATTTCCGGGCGTGCACATACTCAAGAAAATTAACGAGATGGAAGGAAGTCTCTTTTTTCCACCTCCCAGCTCCACGTTAACTAATTTCTATTGACGGCGCAGATTGGATATTTGACACGTATTGTTTTGATATCAGCACCCGCACTAGAAATTGGAAACTTCAATTTTCAAGGAAATCGTCTTTTGTCCCCCCAGCGAGAGAAAAAAACTTTTTGCATCTGGCAGAGGAGCAGGAGAAGCGAGTCTTTAGGCTTCCAGAGACCCGCTTGGACACTGGATCCAAGTAAACAGAGAACAAAATTGAGAATAATCACCAGGGGATATTGAAGTAGGAGAGAAAAGAGAAAAAATAGGTTTCACCATTAAGACCCCCCTGCCTAAAAGCCACCAAACTAATAAGAGGTGGCTTTCCCGCGGACTATTCACCAGCGCCACTCATATTTCATGTTCAGAATAATAACATACTCAACTAATTAATGCTGGATAAAGGCTGCGGCCAAAAAAAAAGCCCAATAGCGCTTTGAAAGGCGGCCAGTGACGGTAAAAGAAGATATTGTAAGCATAAAGTGAATTTCAAAGAGACGATTCAATTAACTTTGCTGGAAGAGAGAATATTAACCTAAAACAAAGTGGGCTTGAAAAGCGTTTAATTATCACCCATAAACTTTGAAGATTTAGGGATGCATATATTTCACCCCTCCCCCATGAAAAGCAGAACTTGGCAATGTACATATATGTGCAGCTCTGAGATCAGAACTCTCAATAGATAAAGGTTGAGGAAGACTCAAGAATTTATTTTCCTCTTGCCGTCTCCCGCAAGCGCATGGCATAATAGGCTGTGTGTCCAAACGTCACATGGGCGGAAACAAGCTCTTGTATCACTTGTTTGTCAGCAAGTGATAAGCACCAAAGAAGATTGATTACATTGAGGGGTAGACTTCAGCATGTTATAAAGATAAAAAATTCGAATATTTTTTTCTTATCCCTGTCATCTCATAGTTTGGGATAGGGGCGACAAAAATGGCATTCTTTCTTTATATTTGCTTCGATAATCAAAAGTTCTTATTGAACTTTGTATCTTATTATGTAGGTTCAAAACTGCTTAACACCGGGTACTCTTTATTCCTTGGTTCCCTGTCTTTATCCATTTAAGGGAAGGTCCAAAACACGAGAGAGAGAGAGAGAGAGAGAGAGAGAGAGAGAGAGAGAGAGAGAGAGAGAGAGAGAGAGAGAGAGGAAAAAAAGACATCAATAACAGTATTGCTCTCGCTGGCGGTGTGATTCCTCTTTATGTTGTTGATGTTTGTTGCGGGAGGCACCACCGCTG
>NC_090727.1:144234637-144237137 GCF_036898095.1 Palaemon carinicauda | reverse complement strand
CTTAAATTGTATAGTATGGAAATAAAAGTGGGTAATTTTTCTGTAAAAAACGTGTTTAGTAAAAACTTCTATACGGTTAAGGAATGAAGGAATAAAAAATAAATATATTAAGTATCTGGGATATAAGTAAGCAGAGTATCTAACATATATTAACGGAATGTTCAAGAGTCGAAATCTACTACAAACAAAGAAACGAGGCAATAAGTAATCATAAATATAAATAAATAAGTCATAATTTTCATGTCTCCCTTAGAGGACCTTCCCCCCCTCCTTACACCCCTTTTGGTATAAGCTAAGATTCTTCTAATAAGGAGAGTTTATTAGGAGCAGGAAGCCTCCGCAGCAGAAGGTCTGCTTAAGAAAAGGACACTGTACACACTTGATATCTTGTGCTCGACCAACTCGAACGGCACAAAACGAATTCAGTTGCCGGCAATTAATGGCCTGCAACATTAATATTGCACCGCTGTATGCAAGCTCCGATCTCGATAGTAACATACAGCCCCCTGTACGTAAGTGGACCGACTAACGCTGCAAGATCTCGTCTCCAAGGGGTCCGCCAGCCTTCTAAGTCATCCAAGAGGGGAGATACCCCCATTCCACAGCCCTCTATTTTCCCTCTCTGTCTTTCTTTTCAAATAGCCATTCATTTTCTACTCCCTCTCTTCTTTCTAATTTTTATCCCCAAAAAGTCTGGCTTCCTTTTATTTCGAGAAATTCCGCTGCATATGCATCGAGGCGTGTCTGATAAGCTAAAATCCCTACGCTTTGGCCCTCTGTTGACAAATTAATGAGTTTGTATTCCTGGAGTGCCTTTTGGAGTAGGCTTAGTCGTACTTTATCCAAGCTTTTTAGGAAAAAAAAAACATGTTCACGTTCTAAAATCATCCTTTGTTCCCTGAATTAAAGAGCATCTGGTCTCCCTCCACCACAGGCAACATTCACGAAGGAGAAGAGCGATAAAGGAAGCATCTACATTTTCGGTTTTAACGGAGTTCTCCTTAAAAAGGTCGCCGGCAAAATTGGGCTTTCGCAACCCTTAGATTTCGTGTCGGGAGATAAGAACTGGAACTCAGAAAGGGACAAATACTTGCTGTTTGCTCAGCGGACGAAAACCCCAGCAGCCCCCCTCCCCCTGGCAGTTGCAGCCAAGTGACGCATTGCTGAAGTTTGTACATATTTCTACTAATTATTATTTGTCTTCCCAGATAAGGTAAAAGCCGGCAGCCGGGTGTATCTTGATTAATACTGTTAATGATTTGTTGAATTAAAACGGCCGGGCCATTGTCGTTTTTGTTGTGTTAGATTAGATCGCTATCTTGTGTGTTGTCACTGGCGATAACTCGCTTAGTTTACCGTGGCGTCCAGGGAAATGTTCAATACTAGAATTTTTTTTTATCATCGTTTCACGTTATAGTAGCATTCACAAAGGAACCCTCTCCCCGGGTTCTCTCTCTCTCTCTCTCTCTCTCCTCTCTCTCTCTCTCTCTCTCTCTCTCTCTCTCTCTCTCTCTCTCTCTCACAACAGTGTTTTTACTCGGAAGATGGGGTCTGGAATTTCTAAGAGGAATTGTCAAATTTAAAGTGAGGGAGATCCGGATAAGTAAATATAAACTTGGAGGGTGACGTGTTCTGGATGTAATAATTTCATTTAACTTTCAAAAGTAAAAGAAGTGTTTGCATAGATGTGTTTGTGTGTGTGTGTGTGCAACTGATTAAATAAAAGTTGGAAAATTTAGATCTTAAACTTGATGGTAAGGTCATATAATATATTAGAACGTAGGATTGACATTAATTTAATTTATAGAATTTCAAGTAAATATATAGATAGAACAGTCCAGTTTACATTAAATACTATTTTATTGCACAGGCTCCTTCCATATTCCGTCAAATGATCATTAGTATGTTGAGAATGGCGAATAGCTTATCAAATTATCTGCGTATCCATGTCCTTTTGTTATATATATCTAATAATGCTGGATCTTAGCATTGCTTCCAGCGTACAAGGAAATGTAAATCTAAAATATTGATGGCTGAAACTTAATTTCGTGCCTCCATTTTGCTACCCCAGCGTTAGTCATTTGTTCTGAGATAATTCGGCAGTGATGTGTAAAGGAGAAATCCTCCATCACTTTATCAGCTCTCAAACATCGATTTAAAAATGGGCCGTCTCTCGATTTTGTCATTGTAATAGAAATTGCGTTCAATTCAGCGAAGAATCAAGCCCTCGTTAACCCTCAGTTGCCTTAGAAACACATTTAGGGAAAAAACCCCGTCGCTTTGATCAGCGCTAAAGCAGGAGGGACTCGTCATCTATAATTCCATTTTCTGATTTTCTCAGACCTTCAATTTGCTCTAGAAAATAGACATGGGGGTCGCGCAGGGTGTATGCCATGATGGGGCATAAGTATTGAAATCCCGGCATAACCATACGGGCAATGGTTCTTACGAGCCAGTGACTCTTGCTCCCCTGTTTCCTTTGCCAGGACGCACTTCAAGG
>NC_090727.1:144197137-144227137 GCF_036898095.1 Palaemon carinicauda | reverse complement strand
GCTAAAAAGGCGAATATCTAGAACCAAATGATTGATACATCGTTCGCTCTGGCTTTTCGATATGCAAGAGAAGACGAGTTGACTGGGGTTTGTTTGTTTTTTCCTGTTTGTTTTCTCTTATGGAATTTTTGCAATGTGCATTATGTGAACTGAAAGCGGGTTTATTTCTTATTTTATGAGTTAATTGAATCTGTTCAATAGCAGTTGTATTATATCACCTGTATATTGGTTATAAAGTGATAAAACTTAAAAAAAAATCATTACTCTTAATTGTGATCACAACCACTATAGGACCCTCACCTTATTGTGGTGTTATGGAACTATTACTGATACCTATAATCACCATTGCAGTGAAGACTAAGTAATAAATGAAAAAGGCTGATTTACATGTAATCAATTGAGGTTGGCCTTCGCAATTCCAAAGAAACATCAACGATGTAACTTCTCTTGCTATATTGATGATGTCATTGAGTATTAAAATTATAGTTGTTTTGAGTGACGAAACGACGCGAGGAAAGTTGATGTCATCCGACCAAGGTAATTCTTTGTTTTAAATCAGTTAATATCTAAAGCAGGTATGAGGAATTATCGTATGCATTATTGGATTGAGAGGAGTATTTTGAATCGGCATACATCTATCATCAATGAGATCCTAAGTTGAACGCTATAACTCCAATTCAGGCATATAATTCATATAATGATGATGCTAATGATATCTGTGGGGAATGTTGAGTGTAAAATAATGAAAAAGAATAACAAAAAAACAAAATTCTTCGTAAATTAATATATACATTTTATCACGATGCCTTTATAGATATATGAATGTTTGCGTAAGTTTCTAACAATTAAATACCATGGGTCGAAATGGGTGTAATTTAAGCTGAAAAAGAAAAGTTATATTTCTGCACGATGTTGTTACTTTCGATACAAAATACTATTTGAAACCTCAGCGTTGTTATTATAATTGATTAATCGATTTGAGCTTCAAGTAAAACCTATCATAATAATTACGATCTTGCGTTATAAAATATTAATTTGAAAAAGCAATATTGACTAAATAAATGTCTTAGAGAGCTGTAGATTACGAATATCAGTTGTTTAGTTAATAATTATTTCCAAATCGATTAATAATAAATATGATTCCCTCCCCATGTTCAATATATCTCTAACAATGATAAGTATAATTGATTGATAATATATAATAAGCATATTGTTTAACCAACATAATAGTCTTTTGTATTGCTAGTCAAATATGTGATTAATTGATTGTAAATCATAATATAGCCATGAAATGTAAATATATTATAGTAAAAACTGATATAATGACTTAATAGTATTATGACAATGAGATCGTCAGTGAGAATCTTAACGAAATCATTCACACCAATAAATTCTTTGAATTGCACCATAATACCAAATTCCACCTCAAAATGTCTCTTGCTCACCTGCGAGGGTAATCAAAGATGTATGAGACGAAGCCCTTCTTCCGGATGTTGCAGTGGCTGAGGGTCATTGCCATATGCAGCGGCAAAGTTGCTTTGGATGTCCAAGATTCTCTTCGAAGTTGCTGTCGACGTCGTCTTCTCTTGAGGCACTCCGGGAAGGACTCCCGTCTCTCGGGATCCTCAAGGAGTGTAGCTGGTGTGCTTGTGGTTGGTTCGGAGGAAGGATTGAAACTGCATAGATTGCCGATGCAAGGGAGGGGCTTTCCTGAAAGGGGAGACAGTGAGAGAGAGTGAGCTGCATTTTGTAGGGGTTGGGTGGGGATGTTGAGAGGGCTAGAGAGAGAGAGAGAGCCTTGTGGGAACTAAAGGAAGAGGGGGAAAAGGAACTCCCCCACCCCAAGTGCAGTGTCACTAAACAGCCATGATTTATGCACCGGCCCACAACAAAACAGGGAGTGGGTTCTCATTGCATATGAATAGGCCGTGGGCCCCTTTTGCCAAACAAGCCTAGTCAGGCAAGTTTGTGAATTTTGACACTTGGGCTGCATTGATGAACAACCTGTGTGAAAAATGGATCTCGAGCGATGGACCTATAAAGGAGTCGCGGAGGTCGATGCATTGCCATGAGGAGGCCTCGGGACGGCTGCAAGGGCAGGAAGGGATGTGGCAAAAGGGATGGGCTACCGTCAATCTGCATATGCCATTTGTTAATCTATTATGATCTGAACATTCCTGTCGGAGCCGAGGAACAATTGAAATGACTATGTGACGATGTCTTTTGTTTTTCCTTTTGATTCTGTAACATTCCGCAACAATTCTTTGGTAATGAAATAAGACCTGGTATTGACGAAATAAGTTGAAATGCGGTGGGAGAAAGAATGGAGGTAGGTTTTTGTGTCGGGAAGGGGACGGTGACAAACAATGCAGGTAGAAGCGACAATGCAACCGACGGCTGGAGATGTTGCTAGAGATAAAACTTTGACGAGGCTTAAATATTCGTTGCGAAAAGTAGTTAGGAGTAAAGTGATTAAATATTGCCTATCGTAGGAAATGTTGCATAAGATTAAGAAAACAAAAATAAAGAAAAATTTAGGACGTTACCATCACCTCGAGGTATTCCCATACGCTTGAAGTAAAAGGAAACCGTAAAATACCAACAAGATGGTAAAAAAGGAACCCTACATATAGCGTTTACCGCTATGGGAAAGTGTCACAGAATGCAGAATAATGCAGGTAACCTTTTTGTTGCAAGTCTTTGCAATTCAAGGGCAATGCACATGAATGCAACCACTGCAACCTGGGCCCTTTTTGTTCCCTTGTTTCTGAATCTTACGCCCTTACCCGAGAAGAAATGCCCTCAGCGTAAAACCCCATCGTTTTTTATACCTTTCTTTCTTCCTTTCTTTTTCGCCCTAACCGTGAGAATCACAATAGGCAAGGTGAAGGTACGAACTGATTTCCTCCAGAGGTAAGGTGTAGCAAAATAGTTTGGGAAGACCATACCGGATGTCTTCATATATCCTTTTTCAATCTGTTAGAGAGAGAGAGAGAGAGAGAGAGAGAGAGAGAGAGAGAGAGAGGGAGAGAGAGAGAGAGAGAGAGAGAGAGAGAGAGAGAGAGAGAGAGAGTGAGAGAGAGAACTTAGAATGTTTTTTCGTCACAAATGACTTATAAGTAAGAAAGGAGAGAGAGAGAGAGAGAGAGAGAGAGAGAGAGAGAGAGAGAGAGAGAGAGAGAGAGAGAGAACTTAGGATGGCTTTTCGTCACAACTGACTTATAAGAAAGAAAGAAGCGTGAGAGAGAGAGAGAGAGAGAGAGGGAGAGAGAGAGAGAGAGAGAGAGAGAGAGAGAAAGAGAGAGAGAGAGAGAGAGAGAGAGAGAGAGAGAGAGAGAGAGAGAGAGAGAGAGAGAGAACTTGGAATTTTTTTTTCGACACAAATGTCTTATACGAAAGACAGAAGCGTATGTTTCATAAAATTGTAAACGAAGTAAAGAGTTTTTAATTATTTCTTTGTCAGAAAAACGTCAGCTCTGACCTCATTTTTGTTATATTTACTAACCAAGGCAGGTAATATTACGCATAAAGGTAGTTTGAATACCATAAGTCTCACTGTCTAGGCTTGGTAGTCTTATTAAGGGGTTTCCAATGAAAGTTATGAAGTGTGTAAAAAGGAATAGAATCACCAGCAATGATAGGTTATAGCAACAGAATATTAGATGATTATGATTAATAACTAAACAATAGGTTATCCCGAAGTGGCTGTTCTTATTCTTATAAAGAAATCACTGTTCTCCTGCAGTTTATCTAGCATTATTTGTAAACGTTATTTAAGCTAAAGTAATTATCCTTTCCTGATCCAATGCTCTACAGTTAGGTTAAGCAACAGTGAAATATTAAAAGGTAAACATTTATTAAAGCAGTTGGTACAACTGAACTGTTCCCCCCTGAGTTATAATGCGGATTTATGATATATTAATTGTTGGATTATAAGGTATGGTTAAACATGACATCAAGGACTCTACCCTTAGCAAATATATTTAACTGTAATGAAGTATTGTCATGGGTCAAGGAAACTTTGATATGAAGTTACGTAATTTTGTGGTGACTTTTATGAAATTAAATGCTTCAGGTTGAGCGCGTATTACTAAAACGCAAGTAAATTGTTAGACTTTTTTTTTATATTTATTTTTCTTTGTAATATATGATTTTTCCCAACTGTCTGAGTGTTCTCGTAGTTCACCAGAATTATCATACTCATGATTAATACGTATTTACATCAGATTTACTCATGAAGGTTATGTATGGAATGGAGTGTCTTGACTGTCATCTGGCTTTTGTACTTTTCACTTGATTCGACATCTGATCAATACCTTCATTTATACCCTTTTGTCAGTATTTCTTCAAGCAGTATATGAGTTATAACCAGGGCTGCTCCCATCTTTTCTCTATTGATAAAGGAAAAAAGCGAGTATTTTTTTAATGTTCTTCTGTCTTTGCTTCCATAATTACCTTGTAAAAGGGATTTGGTGTATGTTGATTACAAACATTCTGACTTCTTTATAACACATAAATTTATTCATTTTGTTTTCTACATTGATATCATGCTATGTATTTATTAGATATATTTTTCATTTCTTTTCTATTTTTTTGCTTAGATGATGTAGAGTTTGCAGACATATACAACATGTTATGGTGAGGAGAAGGATGCCTTCTGTAACTTAACAAGAGTCTGTGCTGTTAAGTAAAAAAATATTAAAGTTCAGGGGTGACCTGAGAATGCTGTTGTTCAAGTGAGGAACACAGAAATGCATATCTATGCCTGTATCCATAAATATGCCTTCTTCAGCATGTAAGGGATATGCAGCAACGCTGAAAGCTATGGCAGCATTGGCTGGGAGAACAATCGAACTGCCTTAGCTTCTCTTTTATATCTTTCACTACTTGTGTGAATTGCTTTTTTAAAGTTGGTCTTCGTTTTTAGTCGTGTTGCTATTGAAAAAGCAGCGTTTGACAGTTTTCACAGCTCTTAAAAGAAAAGAGATTTGGAAAAGGGTAATGTTTATAAAGATTTCATGAAAACAGATATTTACATAAACACGGCGTATTTGCAATTACTCGTTATTACTAACTACGATAACGTTTGCTATATCTAATTCCATCAGAAAAGTTAAGATATGTTGTGTATGGACAATGACATGGATATTATTTTTCCCTTTGCCCAATAGCTTTTTCTCTTAAGTAAGGGTAATGCCAAATGCGTAGCCTTCCTGTTCACAACAGTTATCAAAAGGTGAGGTTGCTAGCTCTCGCCCTTTTTTTAACTACATATGACATTTAATGGTACTTGTTTATATCTGGGTTCACTAGTGGCACTGGACAGGGATCAAACCACATTTAACCTAGTTTTCTGCGCTGAGTTAGCACGCCACGCATTAAAACAGACACAACAGGGTGGGACGTGGTAGACCAAGAGAAACGTGGCTGATGACAATGCAAACGGAGGTTGGAACCTAGATTCAGGTTGGGTTTAGAGAGAGATGGCACAGAAGGAGACATATGCATCTCGTGGTTGCCAGAGAATTATGATAAGGTAAATAGATAGATAGACGTGTTTATACACATACATGCACGGTCTAGGGCATACATGTATGTATCGAAGGATTTGGATGAGACGTGGTGTTTCCTTAAAAACCAAAGTGGCAATGTTTGCAAAGATTGTTGAACCACCTCTCCTTTATGAAAGTGATTGGTGTATGTTCAATGCGAAAATTTCAAAGCTTTATTGCTAAAATTTAACGTCGTATTTATGACGTAATAAGAGTGGAAAAATTGAGAACTTTGGAGATTCATAGTAGCTGTAAGAGGTTTATCAGTATAGGGAGCATACATTAGAGGCTTTTGAGATGGTTTGGTCATATGGAAGGAATGGAGGACGATAACTTGGGGGAGAGCATAATAAAAGTATTAAGAACGGTTAAAAGAGGAAGATCTAGAAAGTTTTGGATACATTATGTGAGAGATATTAGAAAAACCGTGAATGGCTCAATGTGTGTGAATGAGTTCGGTGCCCTGCTGTTGAATCTTCATTGCACTGTAGGTATTTTAAACAGATTACCTTGTGGACCCTTTTTTTTGTGTTAGAAGTTGAATATAACTACGATTTGGTTATTTGTCGGCTGTCAACCATGTTATGTGAAATGGTATAGGCAACATATTAATATACTGTACAATACTGTATAGGCTGCATACTAATATACTGTACAATACTTGGAGATCTGTCTTCTAGCAGAGAATACCAAGACATCGATTCACAGTAAAATCAGGACCTTTTAGACACATTCCGTTAAATCTCATCGTACTTATGTTTACATACTTTTAGATTGCTAAAATTAAGTAAGCAACTTTGCTAATTTAAGCTATAAATTAGGTACACGGTGCTTAAAAAGTGCTTGATGCATATCAAGATAAGGTGGATTTTCACTAGAATTCATGTGTTACAAAATTATGTTCTCAGTAACCTTTCAATATACTGACTGAAGAATTCATTAGAAATATATCGGTACATACCAGAATGGCATCAGTCATTCCAATTACAGTGCAAAGTTTCTTCGTCCACGCGATGCTAATATCATTTCAATCCTTCAGTATTCCAGAGTAGGATTCTGTTTTCTGGAAACAGACTCTGTTCTGGCATCAAATATTTCTGTATACTGGTCGCAGTTGTCTATCTTTCACGCATTTTCCTGCAGCATATGTGTTTGAAATTAAGTTTATTGAATCTTTACTCAGGCATTTTCATTTTAGTTGCGTCAGCCTGATCCGTTTTTAAGATATATGAAATCCCATCATTTTGTCAAAATTCGCATGAAGATGAGAGTTTCAAATCCTTTATCCTCTATGAGCATCTTTTGTATTCCTGGTTATGAGTCCATTTCTTGAATTTGTAGGAACTCCACGTGAACTGAGTGTTTCAATATGTGAAACGTTTGCATGTAACTAAATCATTGTGTGTCATCGATTGACTATTGGTTCTCATCGTTAGGAAGTTATTTTCAGGGAATAAAGAATGTTGCCAAATGATTCACGGGTGTTTAAATGACATAGCTAGGAGACAGGACAATGTCATATACCATATATATATATATATATATATATATATATATATATATATATATATATACATACACATACATACATACATACATACATACATACATACATACAGACAGAGAGAGAGAGAGAGAGAGCTTTCATGAAGAGCTGTTCACTAGTTTTAAATTATTTATTATTTTTTGACACTTGTTAATCAAGTCTATAATACTATTAATTCAGTAATAAGCCGAATAATAATGGTATGAATTTAATCTTTAAGAGATTTTACCACGACGATTTTGCCAAAAAATAGCGTACTGAATGATTAAATGACCCAAAATTAGAGCAAATATATCATTTATAAAGGAATCGATTAACCCATAACTTGCCTCAACAAACGTAAGCTAGGGTTACCTTTGATGATGAAGATCTAGAGTCAGAAGGTAGGCAAGAAGAATATACTACAATTTTGACAAAAGAATGGACAAAGTAGCTAACTCAGTCTGACAAAAAGCTCATGTGAATTTTCTCTTATCGCCTTCAAAGAAAAGAAAACCAAACAGTAGGGTGCTGGACCAAGCTAAGTAATTCTTTTCATATGTGTTTTATAGCACTGTATATGTCTCTACAAGAGATTTGTTCATGGTCTAATGAAATAATGGTTGATGTGAACAGAAATGAACCCTTTCATTGTAAAGAATAAATCCCATCTCGTGTATAAATTGAAGTAAGAAATATCACTTAATGCGCTGTACAAAGTTTTCCCCGTTTGTAAACTGTCAATATCTTATATACAGTCTATATATATATATATATATATATATATATATATATATATATATATATATATATATATATATATATATATATATATATGTGTGTGTGTGTGTGTGTGTGTGCACGGATTTACGTGTATATACATACATATATATAAACAGTATATATACATACATACACTGTTAAAAAATTCCTGTAATAACGGTAAAAAACCTGTGGTAAACCTTGCCAGGCATTTGTCGTTTTAAAAACGTATATATTGACGTACATGAGTGATATTACGGTCACCAACCCGTAAAAGATAATAACAAAGTATATTTTTACGGAGAATCAACGATTAAAATTGTTTTTCTTTAACTGTGTATGTACTTTATATGCATGTAGGTATGTATGTTTAGGCTTGCAAGGTGCTCCGAAGATTCATTATTCTTCCCAGCTTCCCAAATATCGCGACTACTTCATTTCCACAAGTAATGAATAGAAAATCGCCTTGATCTCATCAAAGTGAAGATGTATCAACCACGGACACCAAAGACTGAAAATTCCAAGTAACACCGCTTGATATATGGAAGTCGTTTTTTTTTCTCCCTTTCCCTCGCCTGCATACCTGTGTTGCAACCTCAAAGGGGGAAAAGGGAAGGTACCATAAAAAAACTAATAAAAATGCGAGCACATAAAAAAAAAGAAAGGACGAGAGATGCAGTCGCTATAGAAAGTTTTCTATGGAGGGAACAGGTTTTGAAGGTGCAAAATGGATGACTTTTTTATCTTTCGTATTCATGTTTACAGCATATGGTTGCTTAGTTTGCAACTACTAAAGTCCGCTGGTGTGCCTTTTCTGGGGCGCTTCATGGATTATTTATCTTTTTAGTCTTTTGTCCTTCTTTTATCTATGAAATCATCCTGTTTCCCTTTGCCTTTTGTATTTTGAGGAAATTTATTGTGTTGTAATCTCTATCTTCCAGAGTAAAAGTAATAGGTTAGCTAATAGGAGGATGAATTGAAAGAATATAGATGACATTAGAAGAATCTCGGGAAGAGAAAAATAAGGTTATGGAAGAGGGATATCGAAAGAAAAGAGATTAAGTTATGGGAGATAAGCATAAGCATGTTAATGGGAAGGTTAATGTGATTTTGGAAAAGAAAAAATGAGATAAAGCGCTTAAGAGGGGATTAGTCTGATGTTTTTATAAACACATAATTAAGGCGATTACCTTCTACTAGAGCCTATTGTTTATTGCAATTCACAACAGAATTATGAAGTATATTAATTCACTACATAATCGCACAAGTATATCTACATTTGTGTACAGATACGCAACCTCAGAAAGTCATGCGTGCACGTAACCATGTCTTATAAGGCCATTTAAGGTTGCATTGCTTGTTGAACGCAAACTGAGCCCATCTTGGTGGCATTTGGTACATGGTGAAAACACAAGATCATTTGATGCGTTTGTGTTTTATGATCTATGCAAGGTATTAGATTGTGATTAATGATGCATAATTGTGCCTTTTGTGTTAATGTAACCTTTGGACTGAAGTTTTACAATTGACGGGAAATAATCTTTGCCTTGTTTTTGGACCGTATCATTGCAACTAGTAGAATTTAATTTGATGGACTTTGAGTTATGACTTTCGTCTTATTTTAAGGAGCTCACTAGTTAGCTGTTAGAACTACGTTTGATATTTGTTGTTCCACAGTGAAGATAGGCTTATTTTATCTACTATCAAACCCAATTTTGAATAGTTTATATATGTATGTGTTTGTATTAATCTACTTGCGTAGTCAAAGTGGGGTATGAAGAATTGATAGGGTAATAAATGTGGAGATACATGGAAGTGGTAAAATCTTTAACATTGGCGAAAAAATGGATTAGGGTATTTTGAGGTTGTTTGGTCATGCATAAAAAATAAATGTATAGGATGAAGACGCATTGAAGCAGCAGTGGCTTCACTTATAAGAGAAGCACGAGTGTTTTCGATGTAAGAATGAATGTAGCAGATTTTGTAGGGGATTTTGATGCTCTGCACAGGAGTCACCTGTAGATGGATGAAGCAGTTAATGCTGTGGAAGTTTTGCAGCATGGGTAATTCTTTCATTATTCATCAATGATATTGTAAATAAGGCTGTAACTGATATATTACTCTTTCCTAAAGCCACCCCCGGGTACTGAAAACTACTCAGTGGTGGAATGAAAACAAACACGCATGTAATTCAATCGGATGAATTGGGGACTTCATCGTTATGGAATAGAGTTCAGACCTTATTAAGGTATGCTAGAAATCCCTGGAACACTGCCGTATCACCCAGTGAACACCGTGGCTAAATGGTTCAGTGCTCTAGGTGCTACTTTCAAGGCCCACTTCCGATCCTAGGCTAGGCTACATCCCTCAATCCACCTAGCTGTGACTGGGTATCAGTATTTGCTGATGTAAAAAAAAAGGGCATGGCGTTGGCAATATCGGCCTTAAGTACTTGCTGACATGTTAGCCGACCCCCAAAAAGGAAAAATACACATGCCTTCTTATGAGAAATGAGAGGAAAAATATAAAAACTTTGTGATTATCACAAGCTTCCAAACAACAGTCAGAAATTAATCGAATACAATTGTTATTTTTCGTCTCTTTCGCTTTCGTCTCCTTCGCGAAAACTCTTCAGATGTTCCATAAAGCCGCTAATGAATTTCCGTAACAAACAGGAATCCAATCAGCCTTGGTCGTAATTCTATTTTCTTATTTATGGACTTAAAACAACGTATATGAGTGTGGATGTGTTTGTCTTCAAGTGTTTGCGAGTCTTTGTATTGTTTGCGCTTTTATTATATCTCTTATATGTGTAAGTATTGTTGCACTGATTCTGTTTACGTGTTCTTTTACGTTCAGTATGTTCATTGGTTAACGTACGGAGAAGCATTTCAATCGGTATACGAATTTGTGTGTGTATCGTACTCTCTCTCTCTCTCTCTCTCTCTCTCTCTCTCTCTCTCTCTCTTTATATATATATATATATATATATATATATATATATATATACATAAATACTGTATATATATATATATATATATATATATATATATATATATATATATATAATATATATATATATGTATATATATATATATATATATATATATGTATATATGTATACAGTATATATATGTATATATATATGTATACAGTATATATATATGTGTATGTATGTATGTATGTATGTATGTATGTATATATATATATGTATATATATATATGTCTATCTATTTAAATTTAATATATTTTATATCTATATAATCATACACATATCTGTGTGTTTTGGCCTCAATTGTACATGTGTTTGTCAATAAATATTTAGACATGTGGATGCGTATGTACTGTACATGCTCATATGACGCCAAATATACTTGTGAAAATAAAGATTCTTAAAAGGAGACCCGAAACTGTTGTGAAGTCCTACACAAGAATATTGGTAAATGCTATCCTACTAGAACACTAGGATGTTAATGAATCCACTTATTTTTCCGTTGCTTTTCACTGTTATGGTGCCAAATATGGCAAAATATCAGGGATTTCTTATGACCACCAACCTAACAGGAATTTTAGAATAAAATAACAAAGTAGCTATTTGTATACTTCTTATAACTGTAAAGTTCAACATTGAAGTCTTTTACTTTGAATTTACGTGACAAACGAGAATTGGTGGGGTCTATTCCCATTGACCAACAGTTTACACAGGTGTAATTTACTATTGATATCTGCTCGGGTAATAAAAATGATGAGGGGCCAACAGCTTCCTGTCTATAGAATTGGCAAGAAACTGGAATACTGTAATCTTCTTTACCAACTCCTCCAAAGGGGATAAAGGCCCATGATAAAGCGATATATAAATTACTCACCATTTTTCATTAACTTCCATTCATTAGTATCACTTGACTTGCGTTAACAATCCCTTTGAAAATTCCCACCTTAGCTTTTGCAGACAATTCAAGTCTCTTCCGAATCTTTTGCCCACATCCTGCTTCCTTCCTTGTTTCTAATGCAACCTCTTCTTTCATTCTACCATCATCGATTATAAATTTACTTTTTCACATTTCCTTTCAACTCTCTACTACTTTTATAAACCTTCAACGTCTTTCACTATTATAAATAACTAGTTCTGTATTTAAAAGCCTTCAACGTCTTTCACTACTATAAATGACTAGTTCTAGATTTTCTGAAATCCCCATTCATTTTATAGTGCTCCTCAATCATTTTCATGTCGCACAACATGTACCTACATCCAGTTTCTTTTCTCTTACTTCCTGACATTACCCCATCCATAAAAAAAGTTAACAGATACTTAATACACATTTTTCAAACTACTTTACATGAAACTAGGCACTTACATCTACATATTCTCAAAACATACTTTGCTTCAACTTATGTTATACCTAATACACCATCAGTTCACTCTGCTTTGACTCTATTGATCCTATCATAAGCTTTATCTATGTTCATATATGTCGCATACAGCTTTTTCCCTTCCTTTCTCACCTCTAGCATAACTTTGATATCAAAACCTTAGTCCTCTTACTCTTCCTTGTTTAAATCCACACTGGTTTTCTCGGGTCAACACTTCTGTCATCTGACCGACTTTCTTGATCAAGAAATCTTCTAATACTTACTCCATTGGCCCAAGGCTGCATTAGTTTCATACATGTTTCTATAAGGATCTTTTACTTTTGAGTTCTCTGTGTTCGTTAATTTTTCTCTTTGGGTGTCCTTCTTTGTAGATCAACTTACTTCTCTAAAGTTCATCTTCTTCACCATTTCACCACTATTTGCATCACCTACTTTGTTTTCTTCTCTTAACGCTTCTCTTCATGAGAGGGAATTATAACTGTACCCATTGTCATTGGTACTTTGAATAGCTGGACTTATCTATCTTTACTTTTGTTTCAAGCGAGGCTCATCTGCCACTTAAAGTGGGAATATCTCCCTCACGTGTGTTCGTAAGTTACAAATGGCTCTCCTTTGCTAAGGGTTACGGGGCATTACATTCCTCGGCTATTGTCCGAGATGGACCAAATGTTTACAAGTGGTTTGATCTTTAGGAAAGAAAAGATGATGGTAGGTAGGAGAAAGGAATGTATAGTCTGAAAGGTTAAAAGGTAAGGAGGAGAGGGATACTGTAGGACTAGATGGACCACAAGAGTGTATAGATACACATGGCCTTGATTTCCATGAATGAAATCGCGATAAGGTGCAGTAATATGAAAAATTAAAATGTTGCCTCATGTTAAATCGCGTAAACAATAGAAATAAAGACAAGAGTCGTCGGGAACATACAAATAACGTCAAGAAAATCAATTAAGTTCCTAGCCCAATGTGTAACACTGTAAATATCAAACAACACTTTAGATTATAAACGAGAACAAGCTGAATATGTAAAATAGAGGTGTCTAGGGGTTGAACCAAACTAATCAGGCTTCATCATGGTTTTTTAAGGCTACCGAAACTCTGGAAGTTTCTGGTTTTAGGATTTATATGCAGTATAAGCATATCTGTTGTACTGACTATTTTTTTTTTTTTGATGACCCATCATATGTATGCATATATGTATTTATGTATATGTGCTTTTGTGTGATATTATTAATTTGCTTATGTGTGTGCTTGCTATTTCACGAGTATAATAGGTAAGATTGGGTGTGACCAGACAAAAAGTTAGATCACCGTGTAGGGGGGTTATACGAAGTAATTTAAATGTGAAGATAGGGAACAGAGACGTAGATGTAATTGTTCCTTGATACAGAGGTAATGGGGTAAATGAGAAAAAAGAGAGCACTGTAAAAACGTATCTCTATTTCCAAAGAAAATATTCTGAAGAAATATGATGAGAAAGAGTTTGCCGGATAATATGTTAGTATAGAGCACAAGGAAGAATTAGTTGATGGTTATCATGGTAAGCACATGAATCCCCAGAGTTATATCTAACCGTTATTTGGTTGAAGTGTGATTAAGATTGATATATTTTGATTGTAGAGGAAAGAGTGAACATTTAGCAGTATAAAAAAGGAAGAGAATTTGTTTTTTTAGGTAAAAGGAAGTGAGAATAGAATATAAAGAGAAAATTTATGAAACATGATCAAGGGTTAAAGACATAGTGATGGTAGGAGTAGATGCCGTCTGTGGGAAGTATATTGTTTGTAATGGAGGGTAAGGAGGGGTAACAAAAATAGTAGGGATTGGTAAAAGGTAGTGAAACGTTTGGTGAAATGTAAAACAAGGATTATTAGAAGTGCAGTGGGATGCCAGGCGAGAAGTTTATGAGCCGGTATATAGGAGGAGAGCTATGGCGGTTGATATAAAGGTGATATAAGTTAATGAAAGGAAGTAATAAAAAAGAGAAAAGTTCAAAAGCCCCCCATCATAATTATTTAGTGCTGGGAAAAAGTATATTTGAGACTGAGTAGTGTGTCTTGTGTCTGGCCTCTATGAATTTTTCTGTTAATCTCATAATAAACCTTAGGGAATAGAAGCAACTTAACTTTGGCTTCAACTGCTATCTCTAGAGGAAGCCGTACACACAGGAAAAGGAGTAACAATAGAAGCCTTCATTAACGACATAATTTATTAGTATTATTACTAGCTACTCTACAATTCTTGTTGGAAAAGCACGATGCTATAAGCCCAAGTGCTCCAATAAGGAAAATAGCCCAAGTGAGGAAAGGAAATAAGGTAACATAATGTTCCTGAATGTACCCTCAAGCAAAAGAACTCTAACCCAAGACAGTGGAAGACCATGGTACGTAGGTTATGATACTACCCAAGACTAGAGAACAGTGTTTTGATATTGAAGTGTCCTCCTAGAAGAGCTGATTACCAATGCAAAAGTTTTTTACCCTTATCAAATGGAAAAGCACGATGCTATAAGCCCAAGTGCTACAATAAGGAAAATAGCCCAAGTGAGGAAAGGAAATAAGGTAACATAATATTCCTGAATGTACCCTCAAGCAAAAGAACTCTAACCCAAGACAGTGGAAGACCATGGTACGTAGGCTATGACACTACCCAAGACTAGAGAACAGTGTTTTGATATTGAAGTGTCCTTCTCCTAGAAGAGTTGATTACCAATGCCCAAGTCTTTCTTCTACCCTTACCAAATGGAAAAGCACGATGCTATAAGCCCAAGTGCTCCAATAAGGAAAATAGCCCAAGTGAGGAAAGGAGATAAGGTAACATGATGTTCCTGAATGTACCCTCGAGCAAAAGATCTCTAACCTAAGACAGTGGAAGACCATGGTACGTAGGCTATGACACTACCCAAGACTAAAGAACAGTGTTTTGATATTGAAGTGTCCTTCTCCTAGAAGAGCTGATTACCAATGCTAAAGTCTTTCTTCTACCCTTACCAATGGAAAGTAACCACTGAACAGTTACATTGCAGTAGTTAACTCCTTGAGTGAAGAAGTTTTTAATTATCTTAGTATTGACAGATGTATGAGGAAAAAGAAGAATATGTAAAGAATAGGCCAGACTATTCGGTGTATATGTAGGTAAAGAAAGAAAATGAGGCGTAACAGAGAGGGATTCAATTTTGTACTGTTTGGCCAGTCAAAGGCCCTAATAACTCTCAAGCGGAAGCATCTCAGCTGGTGCCTGGTGCCTTGGCCAACCTACCACCTACAAGCAAAAGAGATACTGTTTAAATTGAATGTAGTCCTGAGTCTATTTTTTTGTTACTGGATTCTCTTTTGTCATATATATTACCGAATAATATGTTTGAATTTATAAAGTCTTTGAAGTATTTTGAAGATTTATTGAATATGTAGGACAAAAGAGAGAGACAAAACTTCTTGTGGATGTGGAAATTTGGGGACGGTAATAAAAATAAAGAAGACAAATTAGAGAGATACTGTGGGACAATAGTGTTAGTATGATTGCGTGGCAGAGCATAGTTTGTAAGCTATGTCAAGATAAGATATAGTTTTATTACATGTAGATGATATACTGACTGTAAGAATTCTGGGAGCATAAGAGGTGTTTGAGAAATTAAAACATAAGAGAAGGATAGATAGCAAAAGACCACGATAGTGTTGAAAAAAAGTGCTTTTTATGAAACAATAGCATGAGATATCTGAAAGTAAAAAAAGGCCCCAATGCCCCAATGAAAAAAAAAAGTATCATAGAATTTATGTTAAGGTGGTTGCATTGAGGATGTATGGGAGAGATGAGAAAGTGAAAGTATTTAAGATAAAGGCAGTGTGTGTTAGTATATGTAGATGTAAGCAACTGGTTTGGTGTAAAAGTAGGTCCGTGGGAAAAACGTGTTGTCTCCTTGGCTTTTTTATGTTTGTTGATGCAGAGATGTAAGAATACAGAGCAAGAAAATCAGGTGTATTGTAATTTTGAGGAGTAAGAGTTTGATTGCCAATAAATTGTGGTTTTGTTGATATCAGCAAATATTTTAATACACTTTCCAGGTAATAAAGTGAAACTGCAAAAAATAGTGATGAGGTTGTAAGTTATGAAGATGAGAAAGTTTAAAGTAAATATGAGCTGGGGTAAGGTTATGATGGTTGATGGAAACCAGAAAAATTGATAAATTAATGTTAATATGGTGTCGGAAGACTAGAGATGGGTGATTCATAAAGGTATCAAAACAAGAGAAGAGGTATCACAGAACAGGTAAATCAACAAAAACAACAGCATGAGTGCAAAGGATTAGGAAGAATAATGAAGCGCTTTTGGAACCTATATTACCTATAAAGACAAGATTGAACCTTTCGAGAGTAACTGTTTTTGTGTAGAATATATGGCAGAGGACTAATGGAAAGGGGGATAAATGGATATAATGTATGTACAAATGGTAACAAGATTAATATATGTGAAAGAATGGACCAGTTTGTTCAGAGGTGGTGTGGTCACGCGGAGTGAATGGATTATGATTAGATGGTTTATTAATAAGAGAGTGTATTTTTGGAAGTGAAAGACCCAAAATGGGCTGTATAAATAGTGGGAAAGTAGAGCAAAGAAAGGCTGTCTAATGGTTCTGAGGCTGAAGAATTCTTTTGGCCTCTGATGAGTCTCATATGTACTGTAGGTATATGATGTGATCCTGCCTCTTTTAATGTATATGGAATTTAGCTATGACTTTTTCATGTTAAATCAATATGTTAGTGACAATTGTGTTTATGTAAACTATTTAAGAGAGAGAGAGAGAGAGAGAGAGAGAGAGAGAGAGAGAGAGAGAGAGAGAGAGAGAGAGAGAGAGAGAGAGAGCCTATACAATAAAAGGAACGTCGTAGATGGATTGCGACTGCCAGAAGATCGATTTTTCATCGGCTGCTGACTCTGAAGCGTGCTCCATTTCTCTCCAATTATGTCAGAAAAGGCCTGTCTGTGTGAAGGGTCTGGACGACTGGTTTAACGGTAACCAAGTCCATTAAACACAAAAACGCTCTTATACATACCACGTGGCCTACCTCTTATTGACTACGATGAGGCTGCAACATTGTCCTTTTCAGATATGTCAGAATGAATTCGGTACTTCATAAGTTAGAATGAGGTAGGTCTCAGGATGAAAGTAGTGATATATATATATATATATATATATATATATATATATATTTATATATATATATATTTTACTGTATGTATATAAGTATACATATAAATATATGTATGTATATATATATATATATATATATATATATATATATATATATATATATATATATATATATATATAGTGTATACACTGAGGGTTATGTCCTGCAATGGACTAGAAATGGCTGCATTAGTCGTTGTTGATATATATATATATATATATATATATATATATATATATATATATATATATATATATATATATATATATATATAATATTATACAACAACGCTAGTGATTCTCATTTTATTATTACATTTATACTATATACGCGCTTTCACAAACAAAATCATCTCGGCGATGATTTTGCCATTATTAGCATTTTGATTCCCAGCAAGTATTTTTGGGTTAGGGTGGTAGCCCACTGTGCTCAAGTACTCCATCATTGACAATTGTCTACGCGAATGTTCTTTGAGAAACGTCATTGTTGAACAAGATGGGAAGTCTTGAAATACGTATATGTCAGAGAAATTATTAGAAACGCTCTTGCCTATCAACCCTTGTACACACGAGATATTTATATGTATGTATGTATATATGTATATATATATATATATATATATATATATATATATATATATATATATATATATGTATATATATATATATATATATATATATATATATATATATATATATACACACATATATATATATATATATATATATATATATATATATATATATATATATATATATGTATATATATATATATATATATATATATATATATATATATACCTGTATATATATATATATATGTATATATATACATACATTAATATATATATATATATATATATATATATATATATATATATATATATGTATATATATATATATATATATATATATATATATATATATATATATATATATATATACACACATACATTGCATGTGTCTGTTTGTGTATATATAGTTAATTTTTGTTATAATCTTTTCATTTGATTAAGTGCTCAAGATTCAATTCTTATATACTAAATAATGTACTTCGTAAAATATTTGTATGTGTGTGTTATTGTGTAGTGGCGGGAGGAAAACTGTCGTGATTTTATGGCATGGTAAATGATGGATTAATTATTTACCATTGATAAAACTGATTTTTAAAATAGGTTATCATTTGCAGACAAATTTTATCTGATGATAAAGTTAACACTATGAAACTTGGTTTTTGGATGAGTTTGTAAGTGATTGATCAACCACTATTACCCTGCATAAAAAAAACTGTAGTAATAGTAAAGAAAATATAATAATAGTTACTAATTCATTCATAATAATGAACAGAATCAACATTTATTTCATAGTAGATTTTTTCGCATATAGGTCATTAGAGCCAAATCACATAAGTTGCCACTAAGAGACTGTCTTGGCTGATCTAATCACTTGACATTTATTTTACCTTCTCTGTCCATTGAAATAGGATTAACATTTTGGATAGGCCTACCCAAAACCCCGTTAGACGGTTATCCAGAAGATACTGTACAGAAGTAAGTTGGAAATGCTAAATGTATATTTCATATTCAGCCGAAATTATATTATTTTATTGAGAGCAATTATTATTGGAACAGAGTTTGGTAACAGTTCCCCCCCTCTCTCTCTCTCTCTCTCTCTCTCTCTCTCTCTCTCTCTCTCTCTCTCTCTCTCTCTCTCTCTCTCTCACAGAAGTTGAAGACAAAACTTCCAGCGCCCTATTGTGTGAGGTTCTTTGTCCAGACCTATAACACCAGATTCTTAAGTGAAGAATATAATTAAAGGATGAAGAAACCTCCTAATGATTCCTTGAAATTTCCATTCGACGACGCCATAGATTTTAAAGTGAGGGCGTCTTTCCCTCCTCCCTGGAATTCAACTGCAGCATCTCTTCGACTCGGCATATCCAGGTCGCGATCAAAAAATAAATCTTACTAATGCACCCCCATTCACACTGCAAATAGACGAATACTTCTCAACGTCGGCCACCATTTCTCTGATAATCTCAAAGTTTGCGAGGCTGGGTCCCCTTCTTCAACTTGAAATAAATGAAATTCAGTCTACGGCGTCCGCGAGAGGCGAAGTTCGCTCTTAACTTTTTTGTTTGTGTTGTGGACGCCTGGTTCGATTATTTTACGAAAAGATTTGATTTATTTTGCATGGAATTCTTCTGCCTTTAGTGTGTCTAAAACGAAATTGAGTTCTTAAAGGGTTTTGTACAGTTTTATAATGCCCTAATATTATGCGAAGTTTTCGTTCTCGTACGCCTCTAGCTCAAAGGTTTTCCTCTCGTGATGGCGATGATATGCACCTCTAGTTGCCAAATTTACGATGAGCTATTAAATTTAAAGGGGTAATTTTCAGCCTCCCTAGCTAAATCTTTCTTGACGAGCCCTTTCAAAAAAAGGGCCATAGAGGGGTTTAAGGGACTTTGTATCTTGTACAGAAATTTGGATTATGAAATTCAGGGGATGAATTTTCCCCGTAAGAATAGATGCGAAACAGCCGTTAAGGGTACAGACGTGAAAGAGGCAAAAAAAATGTGAATTATCTTTCATCAGGCATGCGGTGCATGATGAAAATACGGAAGGCGAAGAAGCCCCAAGACGGTGATATTAAAGTTCCACGTTTTCATCGTTATTGACACTGGGATGAGGGTTGTGATGAGAATGGTGATGAGAGGACTTTACTTAGTAGAGTTTCCTACGCCTTTTTGTCACTTGTAAATAGTGGTGGGGGAGAGGAGGTGGCAGTGGGTAGGGGGGATAGTTGAATCCGAATATTATCTTCCAGTGACGTTACCGAAAAGTCAACCAAAGATGTAATTACGGTCTTGTGGTTCTATTATAGTTTTAATCAAAATATATTCTGTCTCAAGTTAGGATGGAAGTCAGTTGCAGAATTTAAATTAGCCTCTGATTCTGATTCTTTATTTTGCTAGTTTTAATGATTTTTTTTATTTCTTTTTTGTAAGTCTACTTTGACTTAATTTGTAATAACATGATTAATCGTGTTTGAAGCAAAGGTTACTTAATTGTGTATATATATATATATATATATATATATATATATATATATATATATATATATATATATATATATATATATATATATATATATATATATATATATATATATATAATATAAAGTCACTGGTCGAACTTGTGAAGGTTTCTTTTTGCATTCATGTGTTAATTTTAGATTCAGTAATTAAAGGATAGATGTATAGGTGTTGTTAATGTTATTTTGGGAGCCATCTCTCTCTCTCTCTCTCTTTCTTTCTCTCTCTCTCTCTCTCTCTCTCTCTCTCTCTCTCTCTCTCTCTCTCTCTCTCTCTCTCTCTTATATATATATATATATATATATATATATATATATATATATATATATATATATATATGTGTGTGTGTGTGTGTGTGTGTGTCTTTATTTATTGATATGCATACACACACATATATATATATATACACACACACACACACATATATATATATATATATATATATATATATATATATATATATATATATATATATATATATATATATATATATATATATATATATATATAATATATGTGTGCGTGTGTCTTTATATATATATATGAATATAATGAAGTCATTCTTCACATCATTGTCTTATTAATAGAACAATACGAAGTGGTACATCCATACAGTTTCTTAAGGTCCTTATATTTGCCGAGAGAATACTCGATCTGCTACCATAATTACCCTCATAGCTGATTAGAGCAATACAAGTGACTGAGAGAGATCTGGCGTAGCAGCTCAAAGGTCAGTCAAGTAGAATCATTTGAATTACACCGGTGATTATAATGACGTTAGTGGCATTACTATCACTGGCGTAACTAACTCATTGTTGAAGAACAATTGGCATTAAACCTGGCAGAAGAGGATGTCACTTTGTTATAATGTACTGCAATGTGTATGATATTAATACAAGATTGTATGGTATGATAAGTTTCTTGATTATTCAAAATTAAACAAACCTTGATGAAAGTATAAATTATAAATTACGGGGTTAATAACCTAATCAGGGTTAAAAGACGTCTTGTAATGATTACCATAGATAAACATATTTTGAGTTTTTCTTCTGTTAATATCCTTTTTTTAATTCAAAATATGAATAATTTACTATCCGTATACTTATTATTTTAACAAAATTAGAATTAGGAAGATTTTCCATATTTTAAGGGATGTTATAGAACGCTATTACTTATTCTAAAATTAACCTGGAAGGGTTTTATAATTGGCTGTTTTTCTTATTATTATTGTTTTCTTTTTTTCCTTGTTGGGGGATGTCAATAATGTAGATTTGAAAGTTTTTTTGCCCATGTAAAAACTCGCTATGTGGCAACCTAAGGATACATAGCACCAGTGATATATATTTTTCATCACCGTTAAGCCCTGAAGTAAGAAGAGAATAATGAAAATTAATGTTCTTATTTATACAATCATTACGAAACTAGTGAAGTCCATTTACGTCACGTAAAATTTACCTTTATTCATCTTATGCACTGAGTACATTTATCAGTTAACTCACCTTAACGAATTTTAACTGTATTTACAGTTATTTACGAGACTGTATGTTGTCTGATCTGGTTTTGAATTGATTATATTTGATTCTTCCGATAATTCAGATTCAAGATTTGACGCGAATAAAATTGACACAATAGTGTGTCAGAGGCAGTGTTGATAATTGATGTTTGGTCAAGTAATTTTCCATATAAAAGTTAACCATAACTTTTGGTAGGAATTACTTGTCTTGAGCTTATTAGTCAGAGTATCAGTTTATTTTGAGGTAGTAATTCGGCCATGGCACCAGGCACCCGTCGAGTCTGACAACAATAAGATAACCGATTTTTTTATTACACTTAATGGTTCAACTATTGTACTCTAATTGTTCAGTGGCAACTCTCTTCTTTGTAGGAATAGAAGAAAGTCTTTAGCTATGGTAAGCAGCTCTTCAGGGAGAAGGACACTACAAAATCAAATCATTACTCTTTCGTCTTGGGTAATGCCATAGCCTCTTCTACTGTCTTGCTTTAAGGTACACTCGGACACATTATTCTATGTTTCCTTATTTCCTTTCCTCACTGGGCTATTTCCCTGTTGGAGTTTTTAGGCTAATAGCATCCTGCTTTTCCAATAAAGGTTTGAGCCTAGCTAGTAATGATAATAACCATATTCTAAAGTGCTTCGACTATAATTGTTCAACTCTTTTATCTACCTCAAGTCGATCGATGAATAACTATCTGCATTTCTTGAGGTCTTCTGTATAAGTTAACTGGCGAGGCACTCTGTGTTTTTTGGGTTGCCAGTAGAGTAGAAATGAAGTGAAGAGACACTGTTTCATGTTTTTATGGGTCAGAACAACAGGTAAACCAGAAACAGCGACTTGATTGATTTTAGGATCAATTTTAGAGTAAGCCGGAAAATGTCTACTGGACAGTGTAAAATATCTGAGAGCGAGTGCTTTGTTCTTTTGAGAGATCTGTATAAGATGAACATAACTGTTTGATACAGTTAGTGTTGGACCCTCGTAAAGATAGCTCAACAGTGACTATTTGGATATGTTGAGAGCCAGTGTAAAAGGCAACTGAGTTTGACATGGGGTTTTTCAGTGGCGGGGTTGATGTAATGGAAAGTCTGTGTAAGATTTCATGTAGAACTGACTGCCTCGTACTTTTGAGGGACAGAGTTAAGGTTATCTGAGAGGTTAAAGAAGGTTTCTGTTTGAGGCTTAGTGCAAAGGATTAGTGGGAGTGACTACTACTCTTAGTTTAAAGGGTCTGAATAAATATTAACTTATGAGCAGATAGCGTTTTGTTTTTTATAGTCAATGCGTGAGTTATTCCGACAGTCTTTATTTAGCTCTTTTAGGGTCATTGTAATGTAAGTCTAAATATAAACTGACTTCAATTCTTTCCGATTACCCGGGTAAAAGTCATACCAAGAACGACTACTTGGTTCTTTTTTTTTGGAAAATAAAAAGTTGGCTAATTATTTATTTGATAAGTCAGTGCAAAAGGTACCCTAGGAGTGGCTACAGGCTCATAACCAAGTGGTGATGACCTCTTTCTTTTTTTAAAGTGAGGAAAATGTAAGTTACTACTATTCTTTTCAAGTTTTTGTAAGAATTTACTAAATCCTTTCAGAGGGCCAATGTAAAAACTAACGAAACTAGTCACTATTTGGTTTGTTGTAAGGATCAAAGTAAACGTTTGCCAATTGGTAAAGACTTGGTTCGTTTTAGAGGTCAGTATAATGCCATTTAATATATGAACTGAGGAGTGACTTTTGTTTCTTTTGATGGCCAGATTATAAATCTTCAACGCACTGAGTACTTCTTTGTTTTTAAGGGTCAGGGTAATATGTTGACTAGATAGTAAACCTCATAGTTTTTCCAAGGTTCATAGCAAATAAACTACCCTAGGGTTCACTACTTGATTTTTTATTTGAGTCTCATTTAGAATTCAACACAGAAATGACCACTTCCTTCAATTTCAATGTAGAATTAAAATTTAACTGTGAAGTAACTACTTGGCTAAATTTCAATGTCAATGTAAAAGTTAGACCAATGTACATTGTAAACGTTATCATTGCAGTAATTTCTTAAATTTTATCGAAAGATATGTAAAAGTTATTTAACCATGGGTGTGGCCTAAAAAGCCATAGCTTGCCACATCAACTAAATTACAGTATGTATAGAAGCTTTCCGAGGCACATTGGGTCCCAAAATTTCTTTTATAGTATGAAGGTTAAGTTGATTATTAATAGGCTTTCATTTAAGTTGATTATTAATAGGCTTTCATTTAAGTTGATCACGAACTCTGTTCCTAAGAACAGAGATTAAGAAATAAATATAGGTTTTGTTTTATAGTTATTATTACTATACAGAAGATCATTAGTTGAAAATTATCTTATGAGTCCACATATTTCGCTTTAGTTGCTGTTGATTGGATGGTGATGTTAGAAAACGAGTGAATTTGTTTATGCTCCTAAGGAATTTATATCAAATCCTAGATGAATCTTGCACTTTGTGTTTTGTTAAAATCGAATTTGTTTTCACGGAAGAAATTCATGCTGTTTTTTAAGGTTAGCTGTCAATTCTATTTTCGTCTAGCTATGAAAGTTATAGTCTCTCTCTCTCTCTCTCTCTCTCTCTCTCTCTCTCTCTCTCTCTCTCTCTCTCTCTCTCTATGATATTTCTACTTTGCTTTGCCTTGATGAAATACTATAGACTGTAGCTTATTGTGCTTCATAGTTATTTTGAATATGCTGAGTATAATGGGCTAGGAACTTATGCATTTTTATATAGAATACAGAATAAAAAGAATCACCAATAAAAAAAAAGGTTAGAAAAATATACTAATGCGAAAACAAGGTATTATGCGGTTCAGTAACAACCAACCGAAAATAATAGTGAAAGGGATTCGATGGGGAGCTGCGAGAGGAGCGAAGGGTGAATGAAAAACGAAACGAGGAGGAGGAGGAGGAGGAGGAGGAGGCTTGAGCCTTGAGGCCTGTGGAAAGAGAAGCCAGAGCTAAGAAGAGTATCGGATCCTCTCCCCCCTTCGGCCATTCCTCACCGTACCTGACAGTTCCGCCGCCCATAGTTTACTTTCGGACTCACTATAGCGACAATGCTCTGGATGAGGGAGGGGAGGGGAGGGGATATGGGGTGGGGGTATGAAAGAGAGACGCTAAATTAGGGAGGGAGAATGAGACGACGGAAATTAAGGGAAGGGAAAATATCTCTCCAGTTGTATATATAGATCAATTTAGGAATGGTGGGAATTAAGGAATGGTAATGAAGGTGAAAGAAAACTCCCATTAAGGCTGACAGGTACCGAGGGAAACTAACAGCGATAGCAAGATAGATCTTGCGTAGAAATGTACAATGGGGGTAGGGGGCGGGTAGGCCGAGGAAATAGGGAAGATTTAGAGGTAGACTTTTGTTGATATTCGGTTCAATGCAATGAAATCCCAAGAGGAATGAGCTACCAAGAGGTTCGTTGCAGGCCTTCGCTCTTAAAGCTATCGAACGTCTCCAACATCCCAGAAAATAACGTTGGAAAGATTTGGAAGTTAAGAGAATTAATCTGATGCTCCAAAAAGAGGGAAAAAGGTTTTTGAAGATAGTATAAAAAGGCTTTTAAATTTGGGTTCCCATTTTTTTTCTTTATAATACAAGTGTATTTTGTTATAATCTTAAGTTTTCCAGAGAACTATAGTAAATTTAAATTTTTAGTTACTCTACGGGAAAACCTTTTTTTTTTAGGTATTGCTAATTTTTCAAAAAAAAAATTTCCATTGCCAATATAGAATAATAATAAAGGGGAAAATGCAATGGAAAGGGGATATAGATCTTTTTAAGTTAGTGGCATGTATATTAAAAGTTGTTTATGTAGTGGCATGTATATTAAAAGTTGTTTATGCGATATCTATTACGCACAGATACTTACATGTGAAGAAATGTTCTTGGCAAGTATTATTCTTCTCAACGTTAGAAATTTAGAACGTTTCTCTACTTTGTTTTGCATTTTGATCCTTTTCCTTTTCCTAATGAACGGTTGTATTTTTTTGTCAATCTTGGTTCCCCAAGACAACCACATACATACACAAGCACGCGCGAGCGAGTCTCTTATTTGGTTTAAATATAAAATTCAGTAGCATATTTTTTTCAGCATTCCTTTGTAAAAATACGTTTTAAGGTGACCAGATTATTCACTATCTAAGGTTTGAATCTAAACGTTTGTTAGAAATTTAGAATATTCACGTGTCATTTCCTTTTACACGCAATTGTACAGTCCAGTTTAAAAGTCGCTCATGAATGGCAGAGGCAAGGGACAGTGACGTTGCCCTACGAAGCAGTCAGTGCCCTAGAAACTGACCATGTATACATCTCATCAGCGCCTAAGCCCCCTCTTCACCCAAGTTATGACCAAGGAGGGTCAGGCAATGGCTGCTGATGACTGAGCAGATAGACCTATAGGCTCCCCCAAACCCCCTATCCTTAAGATCATAAGTTTGGTGATGTTGCAGCGACCAAAGGAATTAACGAGTTTGCGCAGGACTCGAACTCCAGTCTGGCGATCACCAGTCAGGGACCTTACCACATAGGCATCATCTAAAACGTATTGGGACATGATACAATCTGGAATGGGTTCATTCCCGAAAAATTTTTGATATTATCCAAACGCTTCGTACTCATATAAGATTATTTAGGTCCTCTTTACCAATTTTGATAGAGCCTATCTCTCTGGCGAATCATATATTGAAATGAATTTTATAACCAATTACAAGTATGGCTCAAAAGGTCACGAAGAACTGTAGTCTTATTAGGATATGTATTGTGCTTTAATTTTCGAGAACATTCACGGTTTTTCATTCACTTCATGTAAATTTTGTATTAAAGGGTAATGCCCTGTTGTTTACTGTTACCCATCTCTAAATTTCTTATTATTTTGTACAGCATTATTCTACTCGTGAAAATTATTCCATTGGTACTTTTTTTCTGAAGAATTTTGATTTTTTTTTTATTATTGTATTAATCTACTATTATTCTTTCAGTCAATGATACATTCTAGCTCCTCAATAAACAAGAAGTTTTGTTAGCTCAATGGTATTTAACAATGCATCATCAAACATCTACCTCTCCATACCCCATTAATGACTTTTTTTTTGGTTCCGTCAATCTTGCATCTGCATCTCTGTCTTGTACTAAGCTTCTTTGATCGCCTTCATCAATAAAGATAGTTGGGAGCTAGAGGAAATTATATATTCTTATCTGAGGCCAATAAAATGCCACGTTAATATGTTTCACTTGATCCACTCCTTTTCCAGGTCTAGAGACGCACTATTGTAGTGTTAGCAATCTTTCTCTTGTGTATTTTTCTTTTTTCTTTTCATTGCATTACACTCCCTTCTTGGATAATTTTGTTATGACTGATTTTATCAACCAAACCATACCAAAATCTCTTCTAGGTGTGGTAAATAATGTTATGTTTTTGTATTTCTTATGGTCTCTTCTGAAATATTTTCTGGAGTAAAAAAGAGTAAAGACTCTCACTCATACTCCACCTAGGGTTGTAATGCAGTTAGTGCATTGTAGGTATTAATTAAAAGTCTTTACGTTGTTGCTTCTGCCCCCATGTTTTGTCTTCATATTTAAGGTTTAAAGACGGTCATGAATGTCAGGAGCAAGGGACAGTGACAATGCCCTTGAGACTGATAAGAGCCCAAGTCGCTCTCTACCCAAGCTAGAACCAAGGATCAGGGATAGCCAGGCAATAGCTGTTGATGACTCAGCAGGTAGACCCAGAGGCTCCCGCAAACCCCCCATCCTTAGCTCACAAGAATAGGGAGGTTGGAGACACTACAAAAAACTATCTAGCTTGAGCGGGTCTTGAACCCCAGTCCATTTCTAATGAGCCACCGTAACCCCCGTTCTTCCATCCTTTCTTCATTCTTACTGTTCTCTAACCTCTTTTAGTATCAATTCACAGCACAACTGTGGTGTTTTCTCCCAGTTCGACTCTGTGCTGAACAGCCTTCCCATTTCCAGCACTAGGCCATATGGGCAAAATTCCACATCTACAGCCACTCTTGTTATATGTTACACATGTTTATATGAACTCAAGTATATTAAGACCAAATGTCACTTTTCGATTATCAATCTTTTTAATTGTGCTCATTACAACCTTAATACTCTTGCTATAGGGTACACTCTGGCACGCTGTTCTATCTTATTTATCTTCCTCTTGTTTTGTCAAGTTTTTATTGTTTATATATGAAAGATCTAATTTAATGTTGAAACTGTTCTTAAAATATTTTATTTTGATTCTATTCTTCTCCTGTAATGTTTTAATTTCCTTGTTTCCTTTAGGTACTTGGCTATTTTTCCCTGTTAGAGCCATTGGGCTTATAGCATCTTGCTTTTCCAACTAGGGTTGTAGCTTAGCTTCTAATGATAATAATAGTCATTTCACTGGAATTATCAAATTTATAATAATCCCTTCTACTCTTGCAGTAGTCCAGACCTGCAGATTTGTATCATCTATAGATAAATGTTCAAACCCCCTCACTCCATAAGTGCAAAAGTGTTTTTCTTACCGAACAGCCCATTTTCCATTTAATCATGTGCTATAAGAATAAACCGACCATTAGGCTTTATTTGCACAATCCCTCTTCAATACAATATTTCTTCCCACAGTTCATGTACAATGTGTGTTTATGCCATACATTTTATTCATTCTTATTATTTCTTTCTCTCAAATTTCCATAGTATCTGCCTTAACACGATGCTGTCCTTCTGTCTGACAGCTGCCTTCGATTTTTTTTATTCGTTCATTGAATGAATTAAATAGTCTAACTGCTAATGAAGGTCATGGATATTGGTGGCCTCAGGAAGCTGCATTGGTTATAGTCTCCCCTCGAAACCAACATCGGTGAAACTGGGAACTATAGCTGGCATGCCTTGACAGCAAGACTGTGTAGTCCCTTTTTATGGGAGAAATACTTACTTCAGCAGCAAGATCTATCAGCACTCCTAAAAGCAAGAGGTCACCATTCCCTCTCCCAGGGTATAGTTGGAATTCTTATCTCCCTGCGTAATACATAACATTTTCTGCTGAACTCAAAGCAATAGATGTGCACTTTAGTTAGAGTAACCAGGAGAACCATCATTACAAAGTAACCACAGTTAAATCTTTGTAACCTTAATTACTAGATAGTGATTTATGTTTATATATCTAGGATTAGTTGCTTTCCAGAAACATAGGGTGTCTCTAAGGAAATACAATGTGATTAACTCCTTGAACCCATTACACATAAACACACATATACACACACACACTATATATATATATATATATATATATATTATATATATGTGTGTGTGTGTGTGTCTGTGTAAGTGCGTGTGTGTATTATATATGTATTTATTTATTTACTTATTTGTTTGAGAGAGAGAGAGAGAGAGAGAGAGAGAGAGAGAGAGAGAGAGAGAGAGAGAGAGAGAGAGAGAGAGAGAGAGAGAGAGTCTCAGAACCATTAATTATTCATTTTAAATATTTGGGGGAAAAAGTTATTTCCACTCTTTGTTTACTAAATATATTCTGTTATTTACCTTACTGGAAGAGAGAGAGAGAGAGAGAGAGAGAGAGAGAGAGAGAGAGAGAGAGAGAGAGAGAGAGAGAGCGCCAGCCTAGCAGGAAGTACAATTAATGAGCATATAGAAACTAAGCTAAATATTTCGAAATCTAAATTAACATTAAAATTCCAATAGTTCAGTGCGTTGAAAGAATCTAAGCCAAATGATACTGGTGTTCCCCGAATATGTAAGTGAACGACAATTATTATTCATAAGTTGTGATGAATTTCGTCTCTTGGCCTCTTCAGCCGGCGAGGAGAAGAAGCGGCGAATCGGGAAAAGAGAGAGAGAGAGAGAGAGAGAGAGAGAGAGAGAGAGAGAGAGAGAGAGAGGGAGAGTCGCGGACGAACAAACAAAAGCAAGAAACAAAATACGGGGATCGCCCAAGACTCGAA